>NC_136937.1:16011675-16291675 GCF_949987615.1 Pollachius pollachius | reverse complement strand
GTGTGTATGTGTGTACACACAAATGCACAGTCCTCAGATGATAGACCAGAGGGTCGCATCAATAATTGAACAAAGCCAGAGACACCCACACACACTCACACACTTTACAGACACACACTCACCAACACACACACTGACATGTCTGTCTGTGCTGGCCATGCTCTCAGCTCTTCTCTCAGCTGTGTTCTTTGACGAGAGACGCCCGTGTGGGTGTGCGGCCTGGATGAGGTCTCGTGTTTGGAGGGAGAATGAACTGAAAAGTTTGTTCTGCCATTTCTACAGTTCCTTTGATGTCCCTCTCAGAAACACAGCCCGGGGGGGCACTGGGAAATGGCGGGAGATGGGCTGGGGGGCGTTGGTAAGCAATTGTTTTTTCCGAACTGTAGTAGTAAGCAACTGGTATTTAATAGCACACACTACTATGGAGCTGGAAGAACTGGCTGAACATAATGCCTTGGCTACAATGAGGAGCGGAGTGTTCATTATGGTGTTGTGTCCTGTTTTCTTGCATTGTGTTAAATCGCAGCACAATAGTATTGGGACAAAGTGCAGTGGAAGTGTGTGTATGAGTGTGTGCGCACGTTTATCAAGATGGTCTTTAGGTAGGGAACCACTCTTTCTCAAACTGGTAATAAGCCGGTCATCTCATGCTCGGTGGAACATAAATAATTACCTCTCTTCTCCTCGAGGTGTAAGATATTTTAATAATAAAGAAATGTCCTCCCAAAGTATTCTCTTTGAAATCTCTCTGGGATAAGTCTTCTGGGTCACATTTGGTTGATCTAAACAGATGCTCCCTCGGTGCCTTCCTCGCTATCTCCAACACCAACCCTTCATCTGCTCTCTCCAAACACAACAAAATCTCTCCCTCCACCCCCGGATCCTCTGCTCCGCTCACCTCTGCTCCGGAAGGCAGACCGCTCCATCTGCTGCCGCGAGCGCTGCACGCCTCCACCCACACCTACAGACACTAAACCATACCTTGACATCAGCGGCTTTAATTAATGGACTGTTGACTATTGCCAGACTCTATTTATGTTGTGAATTCATACAAATAGACTTTTGCTTGCATTCGGATAAGGGGAGAGATGCAGATGACTCAAGTCCTCATCCTCAAATGCATACACTGTCACGCCGCGTCCTGCTACGCGGTCCAATACCGCCATCTAGCGACTACTTGACGCTAGTGGTCCTTCTCCCGACACACCAGCCTGCAATCAGCAATCACCATTCCCTACTTCAGCCGGGGATTTCCTATCAGCCGGCGCCAGTTCGTCGTTACGTTTACCCAGTCAGTATTGGTCCTACCAGCATTCCTGAACCTCTGTTTCGTAGCCTGCCCTCGTGGTAACCACCTCTCCTCTTCCCTAGTTCTCCACCTGCCACCGGACCCCTGCCTGCCTGACTACCCGCATACCGTCTCGTTCTCGCTGCCTGACTGCCTACCTGCTATCGAACCCCCGCCTGCCTGACTACCCGCCTGTCGTCGAACCCCTTTCTGCCTGACTGTCTGCCTGTTACCGGACCCCTGCCTGCTTGACTACCCGCCTGCCTAACAATAAATCCTGTTTCCCTTACCCCGCCTCTGCCTCCCTGTGTTCAGCATTTGGGTCCCCATGTTCTGTTCCCTTAACAGTAAGAACTGGCCTACATGGACCCAGCGGACACAGAGGCATTCCGCCAGGTGATCTCCCGTCAAGGGACACTCCTGGGCCTGTCTCTCCGGAACCCCCATTCCCTGCCCCTGGTCCATCGGCTTCCTCCCGGGAGCCGTTTATCCCAGCATCCGAACGCTACGAAGGGGACCTGTGTTCCTGCCGGTCCTTCCTCCTTCAGTGCTCTCTGGTCTTAGAGCTACAGCCCCAGACCTACCCCACGAGAAGTCACGGATCGCCTATCTGATCGGCTCCTTGCGAGGTGAGGCCGTTGCCTGGGCGGCAGCCGTGTGTTAACGGGGTTCCGTGGTGTGTTCGGACTATTTTGCTTTCACTGAAGAGATGCGCAAGGTGTTCGATCACCCGGTCTGGGGAAAAGAGGCATCTCAGCGTCTTCTGCGTCTTCGCCAGGGATCCCGCGGCGTCGCCTCCTTCGCGGTTGAGTTCCGCACCCTTGCGGCCGAGAGCGGCTGGAACGAGGAAGCTCTGCAGGGTTTTTTTATAAATGCCCTCGCCGATGACATCAAGGATCAGCTGACTTCTCGGGAGGAATCCACAAGCCTGGATCAGTTGATCGCTCTCACCATTCGCTTGGACAATCGTTTGCGCGAACGCCGCAGAGAGAGAGGTCTACGCTCGTCCTCCGCACACCTGTTCGGACCACCTGCAACACCTCAGCCCTCCCCTTTGTTTTCCGCTCCACCCCGTCCCGAGCGGGGACTCTCTCCCGAGCCCATGCAGATCAGACGCATGCATCTCTCTCCCGAGGAGAGGGAACGCCGTTTGCGCTCCGGTTCCTGCATCTACTTTGGTCTTCCGGGCCATCTCCAGGCAGCCTGCCCCTCGCTTTCGGGAAAAGAACGGGCTTGCCAGTAACCCGAGGGATCCTGGCAGCCGCTCCCCTAACCCCTCAGTCTCCCGTCCCCTCCTGGAAGCTGTCCTCCTGTGGCAGGATCAGACCCTCCCGCTCTCTATCCTCCTGGACTCCGGAGCTGATGAGAGTTTTATTGATTGGGAGTTGGTTCTTTGTTTGAAGATCGACACTGTCCCTCTTGACCCCCCAATCGAGACCCTAGATAGGAGGACACTCATGCGGGTGGAGCACCGTACCGTTCCGGTCAACCTACTCGTCTCAGGTAATCACCACGAGTCCATCTCACTTCTGGTGAGTTCCAGCCCCTTCTCCCCGGTCGTTCTGGGTTACCCCTGGTTTAAAACACACAACCGCCAGATCGATTGGGGAACAGGTTGTGTAATGACCTGGAGTACGCACTGCCTTTCCCAGTGTTTGCGGTCCGCTCAGTCACCTCGGGCGCCAGAGCTTGAGTCTGCCGCCGCACCTCCTAACCTATCCTCCGATCCGGAGGAGTACCACGACCTTGGGGAGGTGTTCAGCAAGGCTCACGCTTTGTCCTTGCCCCCCCACCGTCCTTATGACTGCGCAATCGACCTCCTTTCCGGGGCTCCTCTCCCTGGGAGTCGCCTGTTCAATCTTTCTCGGCCCGAGCGTGAGTCTATGGAGGAGTACATCGGGGAATCCCTCACCGCTGGGATCATCCGCCAATCCTCTTCACCGGTAGGAGCGGGGTTCTTCTTTGTTGGGAAGAAGGATGGCTCGCTTCGTCCCTGCATTGACTACCGTGGTTTGAACAACATCACGGTGAAGAACAAGTACCCCTTGCCCCTCATTAGTTCCGCCTTCGTCCCCCTCCACGGAGCCACGGTCTTCACCAAGCTTGATCTGCGTAACGCATACCACTTGGTCCGCATCCGGGAGGGAGACGAGTGGAAGACTGCGTTCAACACACCTTTGGGCCACTTCGAGTACCTGGTCATGCCCTTCGGACTCACCAACGCCCCCGCTGTCTTCCAGTCCCTGGTCAACGATGTCCTCCGGGACATGTTGAAGCGCTCCGTGTTCGTATACATCGACGACATCCTGATCTTCCCGAGATCCGTGGAGGAGCACCGGGTTCACGTCCGACAAGTTCTTCAGCGATTACTGGAGAATCGACTTTATGTCAAGGCGGAGAAGTGCGAGTTCCACGTGCCATCCGTCTCCTTCCTGGGCTACATAATCGGTCAGGGCCAGATAAGGATGGATCCCTCCAAGGTCTCTGCGGTGGCCGAGTGGCCCTCCCCCTCAACCCGCAAGAGATTGCAGCAGTTCTTGGGATTCGCCAACTTCTACCGACGGTTTATATGAGGCTACAGTCAAGTCGCGGCACCCCTCACAGCCCTGACCTCTACCAAGAGCCTTTTGTCGTGGACTCCGGAGGCCGAGACGGCATTTCGGGATCTCAAGAAGCGTTTCGTATCTGCGCCCATCCTCGTGCAACCAGATCCCGCTCTCCAGTTCGTGGTGAAGGCTGACGCTTCTGCCACCGGAGTGGGCGCGGTCCTCTCCCAGCGCTCTCCCTCCGACCACAAGCTCCACCCCTGTGCCTTCTTCTCCCGCCGGCTGTGCCCGCCGGAGAGGAACTACGACGTCGGTAACCGCGAGCTCTTGGCCGTCAAGCTCGCCTTGGAGGAGTGGCGGCATTGGCTGGAGGGCGCGGACCATCCTTTTATAGTCTGGACCGACCACCGTAACCTGGCTTACATTCAGTCGGCTAAGAGATTGAATTCTCGACAGGCCAGGTGGGCCTTATTCTTTGGTCGATTCAATTTCTCCCTCACCTACCGTCCCGGTTCCCAGAACGGTAAGCCGGATGCCCTGTCCCGTCTGCACTGCCCTGAGGACCCCTGTACTGAGCCCGAAAACATCCTGCCTCCCGCTTGTCTGATCGCCACACCCACCTTGGAGATTGAGGCCGTGGTACGCCTGGCACAGAGGCAGCAGCTAGACCCCGGTTCCGGCCTCCGAATCGCCCAGGAGTGACCCGCACCTTGGACTTCATCCGCCGGCGATTCTGGTGGTCATCCATGGATGCGGACGTCCGTGCGTTCATTGCAGCGTGCGCAACCTGCGCCCGGAATAAGACCTCGACTCGCCCCCGTTCCGGTCTGCTTCGGCCTCTACCCATTCCTAGCCGACCTTGGTCTCACATCGCCCTGGACTTCGTCACCGGTCTGCCCACGTCCGAGGGTAACACCACCATCCTTACCGTGATCGACCGTTTCTCCTAGGCCGCACACTTCATCGCGCTTCCAAAACTTCTATCCTCAAGGGAGACCCCGGACCTCCCGGTCAGGCACGTGTTCCGCCTTCATGGCATCCCTGCGGACATCGTTTCGGACAGGGGCCCTCAGTTCAACTCGCAGGTGTGGCACGCATTCTGCGCGGTCCTAGGGGCCACACCCAGCCTTTCCTCCGGGTTCCATCCCCAGTCCAATGGACAATCGGAGCGGGCCAACCAGGAGATGGAGGCAGCACTCCACTGTATCTCCCACGCCAGTCCCTCCTCCTGGAGCTCTCAGCTTCCCTGGGTCGAGTATGTCCACAACACGCTGGTCAACGCCTCCTCCGGCTTATCTCCGTTCATGGCCTCACTGGGCTACCAACCACCCCTGTTCCCCGAGTTGGAGGAGGAGATCTCAGTCCCGTCGGTTCAGGCCCACATGTGCAGGTGCCGGCGCACTTGGAAGCACACACGCACTGCGCTGCTCCGCGCATCCTCCCGCTCCCAACTGCAGGCCAATAGGTGCCGGACAGAGGGTGTGGCTTCAGACTAAGGACCTTCCCTTGAAGGGCCCAAGATCTCCCCCGGTTTCATTGGACCTTTTGAAATTGAGACTATTGTTAACCCCTGTGCCCTTCATCTCCAACTCCCCCCAGCCCTCCGTGTCCATCCGACCTTCCACGTCTCCAAAGTCAAGCCCGTCTCCACCAGCCCATTGTCTCCCCCCGCTCCGCCCCCACCTCCACCCAGGGTCATCGACAACCACCCGGCGTGGACAGTCCGTCGCCTCCTGGAGGTACGACGCCGTGGCCGGGGTCACCAGTACCTCGTTGACTGGGAGCGCTTTTGGGTTCCCCGGAGTAGTATCCTGGATGCCTCACTCGTCCGGGACTTCCATCGAGACCATCCGTCTGGTGTTGGGCGTCCGCCGAGAGGCGTCCGTAGAGGGGAGGGTACTGTCACGCCGCGTCCTGCTACGCGGTCCAATACCGCCATCTAGCAACTACTTGACGCCAGTGGTCCTTCTCCCGACACACCAGCCTGCAATCAGCAATCACCATTCCCTACTTCAGCCGGGGATTTCCTATCAGCCGGCGCCAGTTTGTCGTTACGTCTACCCAGTCAGTATTGGTCCTACCAGCATTCCTGAACCTCTGTTTCGTAGCCTGCCCTCGTGGTAACCACCTCTCCTCTTCCCTAGTTCTCCACCTGCCACCGGACCCCTGCCTGCCTGACTACCCGCATACCGTCTCGTCCTCGCCTACCTACCTGCTATCGAACCCCCGCCTACCTGACTACCCGCCTGTCGTCGAACCTCTTTCTGCCTGACTGTCTGCCTATTACCGGACCCCTGCCTGCTTGACTACCCGCCTGCCTACCAATAAATCCCGTTTCCCTTACCCCGCCTCTGCCTCCCTGTGTCCAGCATTTGGGTCCCCACGTTCTGTTCCCTTAACACACACACACACACAAACATGCCATCACATACGCCATCACAAACACACACGGCATCACACCCCTCCTTCACAAGCATAGGCAGCAGAGAGGAGGGTTGTGGTTGTGTTTATTTCCCCCTGTTTACGAAATGTTAACAACGCTTGTGTGTCGCTGATTAACAAATAAGTATTCTGCTTGGTTACAAAACAGAATTCATAAGTCGATTTGGGAAGTTGTTTGTTATGTGTAAGCAGCTTCCTCCTTCCTAGTTAATATACCCAGCGCTTATCATCCCGGCGTTGGGTTTAGGGGGGTGGGGGTTGCGACTGGGTAAAACCTTGACCAAAATGATGAATGCGATCATCTTCCATAATATTGTGATTTCGTTTATTCATTGTGATTAACAGATTATCGATAAAGTTTGCCAACCCTGCAATAACGTTGCATTTTCTGACGTCATGTAACGAGCGGTAGCGATTCCTCAGCCCGCACTGGAAAGTTCTAGAGTATCGGCACTACTTGTGATTGGTTAGGGCGCTTAATGCTGAGTTGTGACCATTGTTGATTAGATTTGAATGAAATGGCCGTGCAATATCATTTATTAAGTTATTTATACAATTTGGTCATGAAAGAAAATTGCAAAGCATAAATTGTTACTTGATTTGCTAATTGCAGAAGGGATTAGATAAAAATGCAATAAACTGTACAACCCTAATTGCCATGCCACTGCTAAAACTGGCGGTGGTGGAGGGGGCGGTGGAGGGGGTGGTGGTGTTGCTCAGTTATGTTTGTGGCTCTTAATGCGATTGGGAATGGGATATTGAAATAACTTGTCGGCAGAGCAAAAGTAGATGCGATTAGAGGTTACGAATGTCAAAGGAGATTCCGGCCCTTCTGATGATTATTAGATAATAGATCAGTCCCTCGAAATGAAGCGATGATCTTGAAAATAAGCTGTACTCTCAAAATGCTTGTGATGAGGCCTCTCATTGCTGCTTGTTTAAGGATTATTAGTGCAACGGCCCGTTTTATGATTGGCCGGTCTCTTAACGTTGAACCTCTCTCTCTCTCTCTCTCTGTCCTTGTACTAGTATTTATGTGTGCCTGCTACTGACGTTGTGTATGAGATGCATAGAAGCTGACAGAACAATATTCCGACTGTGCAGTGCGCCAGAGATCAGTGATCTGCTAGATTGCTGTTTCGTATCTATGCTGAATTATTGAAATCACGATCGCTGCTTTCTGGGCGTTGTCAAGTTAAACTACTACTTGCTTTGAAATGAACTACTCTGGCTTTTTTTTAAGGCTTTTATTAAAAACTATGGATGTATTTATTAATGCACCTGCGGATATTTTTCACGGGTAAATAATAATTGCTGTTCCTGCTTCAAGGTTCTTCCTCCCAAGCAATAACAGCATTGTTTAGACAGCCTGTTTGTGTGTTTGGGGTGCGCTTATGTGTGTGTACATGTATACCTGTGCATGTGTGTCTGAATATGTGTATGAGTGTATGTCTGTGGATTCTTCTGTGCTGTGCACCATGTATATGTGGTACTCTCAAAACAGATTATTTTATTTATATTAGCAAAAGGTAATTTTCTCTGAATTTAAGTGCTTCAAACAATTTTTATAAATGTATGAGACCAGTACATTCATTTATTCTTCATAATTTGTGTTGAGAGGAACTTAAAATGTAAGTAGTACCCAGGTGGAACTGTTGACACCTAAGTAGTTGCGTTCCGGGTTGTCGTCAGATGGGAGCACTTTCGCCCGCATCCTCAGACACAACTTGGATGACGAACTGAGCAGTCGTGTCTTCATTGCTTCGCACCATTTTCTGTATATTACAGGTCAGTAGTTGGATTAAACTATAAAATGTCAACCTTCTAAAGCCTTGCTTTATATGTATAACTGTTGAAGAAGTTCGGGTCATGTTTTGTTGTGTTTTTAGCGAACTTAAGAGACTTTAAAATACCGCCGTTCAGTACAATGGCAGGAGTAAATACCGGAAGGCACGAAATGGCAGGTCCCGCCGATTATGGGTTCATTTTTCGCCCTGCGTATTGCCTTGCGGGCATGGCGCGCAATTTAAGGGTTTTTGTTAGCACTTTGCACAGTGTTAGTTTTATTTGTGGTCTCCTGTACACTACAGTTTAAATGGGAATATGAGTAAATGTTAAAGGTTCATGGTTACAGATTTACAAGTTTGGAAGAATACTTATATTAATGCATACTGTTTAAAGATAAAAATGTTACCGTTACATCCAGAGTCACAACTTGGTTTACTTTGTATTGAAAACATTTAGCTTTCTCTGAGTAATACTTTTGTTTTATTTAAGTGTGTGTGAATCTAGAATAGGATGTAAGATGTAGTTAATATTTGATGCACTTAAACAGTTGAAGACTGAACAAGAGACACTAAGAGAAATGCTTGTATTTTATTTGTGAATTTGAATAGAGACGCAACTTGGATGACGAACTGAGCAGTCGTGTCTTCATTGCTTTGCACCATTTTCTGTATATTACAGATTTCTTTATTGTTGCCGTGGCACCCAGTCCTGGGACCCGTAACATATACTCTGCATGTGAGGTTGTGGGCATGTTTCGGATAGTGTGTATGTGAGACAGAGGTATTGAACCCCCAACTCACATGTGGGACGGGACGCAACCAAGGAGTCAGTTGGTTAAAATCAGGAGTCGGCTCAGAGAGTTGAAGGCTGAAAAAAATGGTGCCGGTTTATTTACAGTGTCAAAAGTACACAAAGTCACACAAAAGAATAAAGCCTCTCAGCAAGCTGTTGCATATCAAATGCCCGACTCCATTCCCTCACCATGTCTCTCCATTAAATAGGCCTACCGATCAGGGCCGATTGGGAGAAACCACTGGGATAGGGGACACATCAAAATAACATGGTCAATCAAACACCAAAGAATAATAGCCCCAACACTATATGTTTATCAAACGCTGCATACAAATATACCCACACACACACACACACACACAACACAGTCTTTGATAAATAAATCACACCAACCATAACGACACTCAGAAGTACAAACAATACCTCAGCACCCCCGCCATTAGCAACCCAAATGAACTGTCCCGGAACAGAAAATAAAGCCCTGGTTCCCATGCGGCACGCGTTCCCCATGGACCAGTTTGCCGGACGGACAGGAAGAAGGGTAGTTGACAAACAAATGTATGTGTGAATTATCTAGCATGTGGTAAATAAATGGAGTGTATTAAACTGTGGTGTGTGGTTGTTTGTGGTGTGGTGCTATGTGTGTATGCAAAAAAAGGTAAAGGTAAACGGCTAAATGGTAGCATCTGAGGAAATGCGACCCTCGCTTTTCACAGTGTATATTTGTGTGTGTGAGTGTGCGTATGTTTATATGTGTTTCTGATAGTCTGTGTGTTCCGGATAGTGTCTATTTCTAATGGAGTGTGTGTGCATGCATGTGTGTGTGCTTGTGTGTGTGTCTGTGTGTATGTTCCTGATAGTGTGTGTGTGTGCATGCGTGCGTGTGTGTGTTTCTGATAGAGCGTGTGTGTGTATTTGTCGTAGATCCCCGTTGGATCTGGAGTACACGGAACTAGGCCTGTCACGATAACAATTTTTTCTGGGCGATTAATTGCCCCAGAAATGATCGCGATAACCGATAATATTGCAGTTTTTCAACTAATATAATGATAATGGCATAATAATGCAAGTACACCCTTTCGAAGATCAATAAACTTTTTTAAACTTTAACTTTAACTTTTTAAAGAACACTGGAACTGGACGTCTGGAAGACATTTAAAATATCCAGAATAAATTAACAAAATACCAGGGCTCTACCTCCCACACAGACTATGCAAAACATGTGACGAGGGGGTTCACTCGTTGTGCCCTGTAATTATGAGCCCGAGCCCGATTTCAACCTGACATTTGTTACTTAGGCCTACTCTGCTAAATATATATAATATATATCTATATATAATGTATAGAACGCCGTCATTATCGGGAAAATAAGCCCAGAAAGGGCGAACAGGACACTGACGAGCAATGTCTTGCTTCGCCCAGAAGGGGCTTATTTTCGATAATGACCGGCGACGTTCTATACATTATCCCGCTTATTACACGGCTACTTGCCAAAGCGAAAAAATAACTTCACAATACTGATGGTAAAATCTGTAAATGAGCTTGATCACTCACGGAGTTTGATTGGAAAATAAATAGAATGGCCCATCTAATGATTAGAAATGTCATCAAGAACATGAAAAATGATGAAAAACACCACAAACTGTAAACAAATGAACAATTACTCTGGTTGTGAGGTCCTGTGCTGGTGTGGGGCCCAGGTTCAGTGGTGTCTTCCTCTGATGAATTGGCCCCTCGCATGGGGGCCCACGTCTGTGCTTTGTGTTTAACCAAACATAAACATGCCATCTCACTGCACCCGGCGCTGAACAAATGGAGGCACTCTGTACCAGGCCAAGGCTTCGCCTGCAGCTAGCTGCTTTCAAATTAAAAGCGTGTCTCGTTGTTGGGGCTCCGGAGCAAAGAAGGAGTGAATGGGAGTGTGCCGCAGTGTGGAACGAGGCACAACAGGGTGCAAAACTGTGATTTACAGCAGCGCTGTCACACATGCATGCACACACACACACTCACACAGACACACACACACACAGACACGCATCGATGCAGATCCTGCACAACCACAGACACACACACAGATCAGGGATGGAAATTAACACCCGCCACACGCCATCTGCGGGTGGATTTGTATGGTGGCGGGTGAATTGTGTCACTTCACCCGCCACTGTGTCGGGTAATACTTTCCAGTCAGGTCCGTTCAAATTTGCATATTTAATACATTCGTCATATGGCGCTGCACAGTTCCACAACCATTAGCCTACTGACAACATCCGGCCCTCTTCTTCATCTATGCCTCTTTTGCTGAACTGTGACTGTCAACATCCGGGATAATATACAGGTAACCATAGAGATAATATGCCGGTATCAACATTTGGTATAGTATGCTAGGCTAATTATTCACAAATAAAGAAAGAACTACTAGAGAAACCAATGTTGCGTTTCCTCACCGGAGGAAAGAGAACAGCTGAGGAGCGTGTAGGCCAGGTACAGGTGGCGGATGATAGTACTACTGTCATCCCCAAAAAGAAGCGTTGTTTTAATAAGAGATGGTGAACATCGGACAGTGGGCAACAACGTGACTGGCTGGTGTTTGACGGGACGAGCCAGACAATGTTCTGTGCTCTCTGTCGTAAACATGCTTCGGATGGCCATAGGTCCAATAGTTTTGTGAGTGGGACACAAAACCTAAAATTGGAAGCCATGAAGAGTCCTCAAAAAGTCACCTTCACGTTTTCAAAATTGCCAAGGGAAAATCAGCGCCCGAAACCACGACAGCGATGAGGACACTCGTTAGCCAGCTTGAATAGAGTAGATTGAAATGCACTACTATTTTGAAATGCACACGCAATTTCCCAAAAGGGAAGGCCATTTCAAGACTTCCAAGGGCACTGCACGTAAGTTCATTTTTTATTTTCTATTAGCCTAATGCAATAGATTGTTGCTGTTGAAAAACTAGCATGTTGGGTAACCTTAGAGCTCTGTTCATTTGTTTGGCAAACAGCTGCTTTCGGTCAGTCTGGTCAAAACAGATGTCAAGTGTGTGTGCTAAGACGTAGGGCTGTCCAGAATACCATTTTACAGGCTTCGAATACTCGTTGGATATTCCGAGCGAGTATTTCAATACTCGTTCAAAAACAACATTAATAATTGAACAGTAAAAAAGTCGGAGTTCCTTACTTTGCTGTTGTTCCGTTCCAAATCAGCTGTCATCTGTGCCATCGTAGCCCTTACAGCAGCTTATCAATTCATACCGTAACGTGCATATAAATCCATACAAAGATCCAATGTTTAGTCGTTTGTGTCCATATTAAATCCATCATTGACCGGGTATTCCTTTGACAAAAGCCAGTCTGTGAATGCGCAATAGCAGGGCTGCATAGCGAATGTACACAAACAGATACGCCAACGAGTTCCTATATATATATATATATATATATATATATAGTTTAATGTATTCTGACGTTTTTCAGTGTGTCTTGCACTTATTAAGTCATTGTTTCTTGTTCTTGTTTCTTCATGGTCTGTTTTCAAATGTTTAATTTCAAATGCATAGGCAGAGTATGAGTCTTCCTATACCGAGAGGATACATCTGTTGCATTATAGGGGCAGATTTCATTATACATCTGGTTGAATTGAAGAAATTAAAAGGCCAGTGCACTGAAAAAACAAATGTTCCTATTGACTTATGATGGTGTAGCCATGCATGTTGTTTTATTGTTAATATGTCAATTTGTTTTTTATTGAAAATACTTTGTATAGATGAATTATCCCCTAACTTGTCATCGTAACACCTTTGAAATAAACATGACTTAACATGGCAGATACCTGTGTATTGTTTATCATATGCTGTAAGAGTGTAACATTTTCAACTCAGTTCCTTGGTAGCACCTACTTACAGTAAAAATTACTTCTGATGGAAAAAATGATGTGTAAGAAAAACACTTTTCTTATCTATAGTTACTATTATATTGTTTAAAATGTCTGCATATATTAAAAAAATATATAGCGTATAAAAAGCGGCTGGTAAAAAAGATGAGTGGCTGGTAGATTTTTGAATCTACCTGCCACAGTGGCTGGTGGGCAAAAAAGTCAATTTCCATCTCTGACACAGATGCACCCACACATGCACACCCCCACACACGCGCACACACACACAAGACGGAGAGAGAGTCGGGGGGGGGGGGGGGGGGGGGGGGTGAAAGGGATTGAGCTCCCTAATCCTGGTGGGGTTGGATAGAGATACAGCTACCTGGCCTTCTGAAGGCTTCACACTAACCGTGGACAGGTTTCCCCTGTTATCCTCAGGGATTTAAATACAGTGTAATCACCTCCACACCTCCACGGGATCCAATCACGTGTCAGGAATACCAATCAGAAGACACAAGCACACGCTAGGAGACGGCAGAGTATCATTGACTTACCTCCTCTGGGTAGGAAGTTACTGCTGTTTTTTCTATGTGCCACATATGGAGTGGTGTGTGCGTCTGCGTGTGTGTGTGTTTGTCAGGAGCAGGGTTAGTACAGGTTTTGTGAAGTTTGTATTGTATGGATTGATTTGGCTGTCTTGGAGTCATTTCTGTGATTTACTAAGTGGCTGTACCACTGTGATTGGACTGGATGCCTGGACTCTCCTCATGGTCAACCGGCCAGCACCACATCACCATTTTAACATGATGTGCATGTATTTACCTGTATGTCAATTATGGCACCCATTGCACTCCTGACCATCCCTGGAAGAAGGGATCCCCCACTACGCGTTTCTTCTCAAGATTTCTTCCTTGCTAATTTCAAGGGAGTTTTTTCTTGCCCTTGTGGGGGCTTGGGTAAAAGGGGGTGTCATAAATATTTGACCTGTTAAGCCCTTTGAGACTGTAATGGTGATTAAGGGCTATACAAATACAATTTAATTGAATTGAACCCATTAAATACAATACACAAGTAAATACTAAATATTTCTGAATAAAATATCCCCCCAACCATCTATTATTGTTTTTAATGAATGAATGTATCAAAATGATACAGACCCTACTAACACAACTGTAACATTCAGGTAAAGGCTCTGTGACCTTGTATATAGATCAATGTACTGACTGTGTGCCAGTGTGTTTCCCAGGGTCCAGGGGCGAGGCCCCCCAGTCCGGGACCCTCCCCCGCTTCCTGCAGGAGCCCGACGACGCCTACATCATCAAGAGCAAGCCCATCAAGCTGCGCTGCCGGGCCCAGCCCGCGCTGCAGATCTTCTTCAAGTGCAACGGGGAATGGGTCCATCAGAGCCAGCACCTGGCCCAGGAGCACACCGACCTGGGCACCGGTACGGAGCACACCCCGCACACACGCCCTTATTGAGCACGCACACACACACGTACGCACCACTCACCCACGCACCAGTCACTCACTAATGAACTCACCCACTGTCTCACTCACTCGCTCACTAACACACTCACCCACTTGCTCACACACTCACACACTCACTTACTCACTCACTCACTTACATGCTCACTCGCTCACTTGCTCAATCACTGGCTCGCTCACTTACTTAAACACTCAAAAACTCACTTACACCCTCACTTAGATACACACACACACACACGGGATACATATTGTACTGGACAACCCACCATCCCCAACATACACACACACACACACACACACTGGAGTCAGTGTACCGTAGTGTTCAAAAAAAGCTCTGTAGCTACATATAGACAGTTTAAACACAGGTTCAGATCCCAGTACACTACACTGCACTGAAGTACAGACACACACACACGGTCTGAAGATGGAGCTCACATCCTCGGTGGGCAGGAATCAAAACTTAAAGGATGGATTCTGCATAAGGAACCTATTGACTACGCCTCAGGCTACACCCAACTGCCGGCCCCCTCCACCCTTAAAGTATATATCTGTCTGGCTGCGTAAGCACATGTGTCACGTTCAATATGGCGGTAATAGGAGCACCGTAGCCCCCCAGCCATAAAAGGCTTTTATTATTTGATTGTTCGATACTGCATCGTCTTTGTGTGCCTGAGAGATGATGACTGGTTGGCTGGCTGGTGTGCTAGCAACCGGCTGAAACGCGGGCCGCGGGTTTGATCCCACCTTCAAGTAGCTCCACGTTCAGCCTGAAAGAATTGAACTGGATCGACCCGATCTTGATCAAGATTGGATTTCAAGCGAGAGGAGAGATCATGATGACAAGCGTGGAGTTAAAGACGTCAACTTGACGATCAGGAGAACGACGGGCAAAATCACACGTTCATAGTTAAATTGGTGGAAAGAATCTAAACTTTCGCTCAGATTTGCAATAAACAGCAATCTGAATTGGATAGAATCGTATAGGAATTACGTGAAGGTTTACACGACAAAACACGTGGCCTTAAAATACCATTCCTAATTTGGAATGTGACAGCCTTGACAAACGGGCCTGATGTCTATCTCCTGTTAGCGGTCGAGACTCGGTCGCTATGTCTTCACTTGCCCAGTCGTTTATAGACCCAATCCCATGTATCTCCTTATCACCAGTCACCATCGCTCTCGCTCATTCTGTACTTCTGTCTCTGTCTATCTCAATCTCGCTATCTCTCCCTCTCTCTTCCTCTCTTGCCCTCTCTCTCTCTCTCCTTTCCCCCTCCTCTGGGACCAATGGGGCAGATAGGGGGTGAAATGAGAGAAATAGGGGGAGAGAAAGGGAGAAGGGAGGGCAGGAGATGGAGGGCGGGGGAGGGAGAAGAGAGAGAGAGAGAGGCAGGCTGTGAAAGAGCAGAATGCAGGGAGGGCAGCAGAGGGGGGAGAGGAGAGGAAATAGCAGGGGATTGGGAATATAGTTGCACCTGTTCAAGTAGCTATGAGCTTTTGTCAGGGCCAGGGGTACAGGATAGAGATGGATCTCAATGCTGCTCTCCCCCACCCCCTCTGCAAACACACACACTGGCCGCCAGACATTGAGCTGGATCTTTATTCTGGACTAGCATGCCAGAGGACTGAAAATAAGAAAGAATTGCCCAAATCTATTTTTTTAAATTTTTTTTATTTTGTTCTGGATTTTTTGATCCATTCCAGTGGGCCAATTACTGGGCTGGTCATGCTGTGTTGTGTTGTTAAAGAGAGTATGTGTATATATGGTCCCCAGCCTCATATTTGTTAAATTTAAATTACAACTTTCATGGTTTTTTTAATAGCTCTTGCAGCACAATGATGTACCTGTTTCAGTAAATGGTAACATTTGACAAAGTACTGTAAAACATACTTACTATTTAATGCAAAATTTAAAAAAAATACTATCATGAATTAATGGAGGACTATTAATGGGTCAAATAGAAAACTACAAAAGGCTGAAGTTATGTCCTGACATGTTATTAAATAAACATGATCAATCATGAATACTGAAGTCATTGCCAATTCCATATGCATTGCTTGAATATAAACATACAAAATAAATTGCTCCCTTAGTCCATCATAATGTAATCAACACACATTATTTAAAAGTCTGGATACTTCCGCAACCACCTCCGCATTGCCATTGTTATCCCCACGCATTCTCGTTAACATTCAACATGGAAGTACAATACAATGTTCACAGAGAAAGAGGAGAAACAGGCCTGATGGCTGCATTAATCATGAAGTGAGCATTACAATTACTGTTGGGATCTGTTTTGTATTGAAACTTGTGTGTGCATATACATAATTTGTTTCTATATATTCAAACATGAAAAGAGGCTAAACTTAATGACTAATGACAAAAGAAATGCACAAAACAATATACTTTAAGTACACACAAATAAATAAATAAATAGTTGATTATAAGCCCAGGAAATGGTTCCTAATCCTAAGGGTTTGAAGAGAAAAATGACTGGGAGGGTGTGAATACTTCAAGAATAATAATATACTTGAATATATTATATTTCCTCTACGAAGAACCATGTCTGGCTTAAGACCCTGTTATTAGCGTTTTCACCCAAACACAAATCCAGCTATACAGTAATTTATAGTTCTCATACTTATGGTCGAACACATACAGATACAGAAAGTGCTGTCACAGCCCATCCCTAACATGTATTTGTCAATGTATCGTCCTCATTCATTCATTCATATCCTCTGTATTATTAAGATGAAACAAAACCTTTGAGAAAGACCATTCTACTCTATAAGTCCATACAAGTACAGTCATACACAAGTCAACACACTTCTTATAATGAGCTTGTAAGGTGTGGTTAGAATGAGTAGTGGCCATTAGGGCTGCTCGATTATGGAAAAAATCATAATCACGATTATTTTGGTCAATATTGAAATCACAATTATTCAAACGATTATTCTTCAGTTTGAAAACATGATATATTCATTCAGCATGTCTCTCTCAAAAACACTTTGTAACTGAGAACTTTAAAATTTCGATTTAAAAAAATACACAAAATGATCACAAAAGTTTGTGATTGTTTGACGCTAAAATCGAAATTGAGATCGAAATTTGATTAATCGACCAGCCCTAGTGGCCATCCTCTCAATCATGCTATTGATTCACTCACCACCACCATAATTCTCCCAAGACTTTGGATTAAGAGTCGGGAGCATCAAAGCCATAGCAGCTGGATATTCCTCCATTACCCAGAAGGCAACGGGTGGCCGACACCTCATCAAACAGCTTATCTGTGAATCAGCTAAAATGACTGTGTAGTGTTCACATTATAGTTGACATTAACACATTCTCACACAATCACAAACACACCTACCAATACCTTAGATGAAGGAATTTAACAAAAATAAATTATTTCAGCACTGGTTTAGTCAATAATTTAGTTTTTAGACTTTAGATTTGAAGTGTACGGTTGTGATGCAACAGTTCAGTAATTTTGTGGCAGATAAGAGAACAAATGGAACAAATAAAAGCACTGATTGATGCTCAGTCAATGAGTTCAACAAATTCAGCAACCAGACCAGAATTTTTGTCATGAACAAGAGATATGTTGCTCTCCAACATTTGGTTCCTAACACACTTGGCAATTACTCAGCCTAGTTAGAAATGCATTTGTTCAGATATAGCTTCCTGATGTTATTTCCTTCCCACTCTAACCTTGCTAGGCTCTGTTTGTTTTCCCTCAGAGCAAGCCAACCAAAACCATTTACTTAATGTACTGGTTGCCATGTTGTAGTACAAACCCCCTATAAGGCTGCTTTGCATCATGGCTGCAAGCCTTTGCTTGCCGGAGATGCTGTGGGATTTGCTACATGATGTTGCCGGTCACAAAACTTGTATTGGCTCCTAGTTTGGCTAGTTGTGTTGTATTGTGAATAAGTTATAAGTTATGATATTATAAAGTAATGTAGTTGAGTCGTATTGTGAATAAGTTATAAGTTATGACCTTATGAAGTTAGATTGTTTAGTTGAATTGTGAATAAAGTTATGTTAAGTTATGAAATGACTATGAGTTATTTTGTTAGTCATATTGTTAATAATGTGAACATATACCGATCAATTAGAGTAATATTCTTAAACAATATTGCGACTCATATAGTTTAGCCAAGTTGCGTTTAGTGAGTATTGAGCCATGTCAGTCAGCTGTCACTCTTGGTACAAATGTATTTATAGGATTGAGGGAAATATTAGTAGCCATTTGATGTGCCCAAGCAGTGCTGTGCAACCTGGTAGATGTATCACTACAAGATTACTCATTACGACAACAAACATTCAAAAGTCCTTGTCAAACCATGATGTCTTTGTTTTACTGTGCTTTTATCAAGTTAATTTTAACATTTTCCTTAGCATCATGGTTTGGAAACATCTTTTAAAAATAAGAATTCCCTCAACACGATTGTCAAATGGTGCAGTAAGTTAATTGGTGAGCCACAGCTGAACATGGAAGCCCTGCACACCAAACAGTTACAGAGGTTATCTCAATCCATTCAAAGTGATAACACCCATCCTTTAAACAGTGCATTTCTATGGGGTCAGAACAGTCTCATTAATAATGAATGAACAGAGAAGGATTCACAAATGTATTTTGTGATTTATATATAAATGATTCTCTTCTCACAAATACATTTCAATGTATAATGTATATGTATAAATGTAAAATAAATCCATAAACAAAAATAAGTTTCACAAACACATTTCTGATCCACAAACAAATGTCTTGTTTTAAATAAATGTAATATAAATCCATAAATATATAAATAAAAAAAATATTTGCAATCTTCAGAAAAAATGTATTTGGATGTTGTTACATTTATATGCAAACTGTTAAACTTGAATTAACAAGACACTTTTCATTTGTGAACTTGTTTGCATTTGAGTGTGAACTGGTCTGTATTTATATGTGGATTTTTGAGACTCTCCTGACGTGACTGGATTCACAAATGCCTTTTTTTCAACAAGGAACTCTATGTAGCCAATCAGATGCCTCCCTCGTTTTCAGCCAATCACATGACTGCAGTCCCGACCTCTGAAGAATAAGTCCAGCCTCCAAGCCTCCCGGTTCCCTCGGTCAAACGTCTATGGGAAATAACAGGTTTTTTGAATGATCGTACATAACAATATCTAGGTGGCGAAGAAGTAAAAGCTGCGTCACGTTTTGAACTGCACACTTTTTCCATCTAGTTTCAACTGGGTTTGGGATTGTCGATGCCGTTCAAGTAGTAAACGGCACCAACAATCTAAAAACCCAGTCACTGGAGTCATGTGATTGGCCGAAAACGAGGGAGGCATCTGATTGGCTACAGATAGTTCCTTGTTGAAAAAAATGCATTTGTGAATCCAGCTACGTCAGGAGAATCTCAAAAATCCACATATAAATACAGACCAGTTCACAAATTAAAAGCGGCTTTTAAATTCAAGTTTAACAGTTTTTATATAAATGTAACAACATCCAAATACATTTTGAGGAAAATTGCAAATATTTTTTATTTCATATATTTATGGATTTATATATATACATTTATTTTAAACAAGACACATTTGTGTATGGATCAGAAATGTGTTTGTGAAACTTATTTTTGTTTATGGATTTATTTTACATTTATACATACCGATGTCCATGTGTGTGTGCATTGAAATGTATTTGTGAGAAGAGAGTAATTTATATATAAATCACAAAATACATTTGTGAATCCTTCTCTGTGCATTCATTATCAATGAGACTGTTGTGACCCCATACATTTCAGCTGCTTCCCTCTAGACAGAGGCTCAAAGTTCCCAAATGCAGAACAAACTGCTACAGGAACAGTTTTGTTCCTGCAGCCATTCTCTGTACTAATAAATTGTTGCAGCGCCACTAGCGCCACTATCATTTTATTGAAATTTCTGATGTACTGAGCACCTCTGTGATTTTTGTCTGAACGTGTGTGAACACCTTTTTCTTGACCTGCAAACCAAATTTACCCACGGGTATGAATAAAGCAACCTTGAACCTTGAACCATGAACCTTGAAAATTGAGTGTATTTGAGTCATGGTCCTTTGTTTTAGTTTGGACTAAAAGAAGTGTAGAATAGAGTGAATGAGGATGACGTGGCACTGGCAGGCTATGTCTTCTTGTGTGACGCCGTAAACCTTGGATGCTGGATCACGGTTGAAAACGCAGGGATGTTTTGAAATTGCTGGATGTGTGTGGATGTTGCAAGGCCGTTTTCGCTGTCGTAAACCCACTTCCCCACATTAAAAGAAAATCCCATTGAAACCCTTGTTACCAGGCCCTTTTATGATTCACATATTTGGGACTATTTATAAAGGATTATAGTATCAGAACAAACTTGCCAAATGCATTGTGAGTTTGGAACTACATGATCAAAAGGTCAATATGGATGTGTTTTTCAAGTACAATACTGTCGATTATATTTCCTCATCCTTGTCCAATTGGCAAGCCCTTTGATGCCAGCTGAATGGCTCACCACACACACACACACACACACACACACACACTGGAAACCGAATGCCGCTAATACATTTTTATGGATGATTTTAGTAAGAAGTGTAAAGTCATAGAGGGACTTTGGACTAAAGCCTATACCGTCCGAGGGAACTCAAGTTAGCAGGAAAAAGAGAAGCGGTACAAAAATAGCCCATCCAAACCATGAAGTGCAGTAAGTCAAAGCACCTATTCCAAATGTACAAAGTTAACGTCTAAGCCGACAAACAACATTAGAGTCACAAGGTTAGAAGTGAGATCTCACGAGCCAAAGGGAGGATATTCTGGGTGAAGTCCTCGTTTCAGGGCGCCACGATGAGAGGGAGCGTTAGGATGGTGAGGCTCATCACCACCACCACGGCGGGCGAGATAAGGGAGGCGAGGAAGGTGGAGGAGGCACGAAGAGGCGCGGGCAGGGGTGGGGGTTTGGGTTTATGGTGAGGGTGGGGGGTTCAGGCATCCGCCCACCACCGAAAAGGTGATACTCGGATGGAGAGATGGGAGGAAGAAGAGGAGGAGGAGGAAAGAGATAGGGAGGCCAGGGAGGAGTTGGCGGAAGGGAAAGAGATTAGAATTTGTCAGCGGTGGCGGGGTAGTGACTGATCTGAAGGGGGGGGGGAAGTGGCGGCTCTTGCAGAGTATTTTAATGGAGAGATAGAATGGGAAGGAGGGCTGAACGGAGGGTAGAGGAGAGATAAGGCGACAGAGGAGAAGGAGTGGAGGGGAGAGGAGTCGTGGCTCGTGGGAGTCCACCGCTGGGCGCTCCAATTACAGCCAACGCTCCCAGAGCAATCCCCCACCCCCAGCAGAGAGTGGCCCGGAGGAGACAGGGAGCCTGTGTATGTGTGTGAAATCAACTTTTCTTAACAATGGATTTTCTGTGTGCAACCGAATGCAACATACAGTTGCAGACAGAATATTAAAGTAGCAGTGTATCAGATTGCTCCCCTCCCAGTGAGACAGACGGACATGGTCAGAACTTGTCTCAACTGTGAATGTCACTGTCACTGGCTGTGCAGCTCCGTGACGCCACCTAGCCTAGCTCGGCCGCCTGGCTGGGTGGCGTGAGTGGGAGGGGCTTGGGGAGTGTCGATAGTAGGTTCTTGTTAACAAAGAGAGATACGAGGGGTCAAGCTGTACCTGGGGCGGCTGCTGGCGGGAGGATGGCTTGAAGTGCGGAACTCAGGCAGCCGTACTCAGACTGGATTTAGGGGAAGAATCAGCAACAGAGAGACTGGGAGTGGAGTGAGTGGGAGTTGGGGCTTGGGGAGGGAGGGAGGAAGATGGGGTTGGAGGGAGTGAGGGGATGGAGTGAGTGAGAAGGGGGAAAGAGAGAGGTGAGGGGTGAAGGGGTGGGGAGAGATGGGCAGAATCAGAACCAAAAAAAGCCAGGGAGAAAGAAATGGAGAAAGAAATACAGATGTATTTTCTTCGGATCGAGTAGAAAAAACGAAATGGTGGAGATGGTTTTCTTTTCCTTTTTTTGTTTTGAATTGAATTATCACGGGGAAATAATTATCTTTTTTGTACTAAGTGGCAGGATTTTTGAAGGTCACGCAGCTTGTTTTTGCCTCCTCTTCCTCTTTAATCGGCGTATTCAACCTGCCCTTCACTCAGGAAAACTTTGGTCAGAGGAGGAACTTCTGCCAGTCTTTGTCTAGTCTATACCTTGGTTGTTTCACAAACTCTCACACACACACACACACACACACACACACACACACACAAATCACAGATGGCACATTATTTCCTGTGACCTCTAGCATTCATGTAGAATGTAAAGCTATTGGTACATTCATAACTCAAGTGTTGGTAATCCTAGAGTTAGACACAGGGCCGGCTCCCCCTAAAAGGATAAGTCCCAACACACTTCTAGGTCAGCCATATGCTAAAAGGCTCATTCTGTTCTGACCTTGCAACCAGCCGTTCATCACTTGCTCCCTGTACCATTTTAAGAGGGGGGATTGACAATATACGGAATAATATCAAAACCCGATTAAATGAGTTGGGTCTTTTCATATGAAACCAGTCGAGTCAAGTGTATCGCATTATTCTTGAGAGAAAAACAATTAGCATAATGGCTTAGCCGTGCAATTTCCATTCTCCTCGTTTTCCTTATTTGTTATGCTAATGAGTCGGCAGCGAATTTAGGGATTAAACGATATTTAGAGCGTATCTTGTTTCTGTGATTCGACACTCTTCCAAATCAAACCGTGTTAATTGGACAAAGTGTAGCAGGGATGTGTTTTGATCGTTAGGGAAATTTGATTGGTAGAAGTAGGAGTATTGACCGTCCATTGGTTACTCCTGAAAAAGATGCGACCCATGAGTCCAGGTTGAGAAAGTATGGCTTGGATTTCCGATAATGTAATAGAAACGTAACATGGACGCAGGAAATACTAAAGATTAGGGTGTTTGACTCCCAGCCTAACGGTTTGTTGCTCAAACCCTTAGATCTACTTGTTGTGTCCCGTCAAGGAGACACAGGCAGCAGGCATGTAGGAGACTAAACTAGTGAAGATAACTCACATGGACCCTTTCCCCAGAGCTGCTGCTAGCCGTGTCCTGCTTCATGAAATGACCCACAATAAGTGTTAATTCAAAGTGTAAGATAAGTGTTATAAGAGCTGCTCCAGTGTTTTTTCTGCGTTGGCGTCTCCAGGAAGAGGAGACTATCCCCGAGATAACATTTGTACGTGCCTAATCCATGGACTGAGCTCCAACACGAGAACACAGCCGGACATAATGAGTCGTTAACACAGGTGACGGCCGTTTCATTAACGAGGACACACAGCGAGCGCGCAAGGGCAGGGATTCCCTGGAAATGACATGCGCAAGTATCAGCTGATGTGGTGAAACATGGAACCACTTGGATTTCGTGTTGCTTTTGCTAATTTTAAACTCTGCTTGGTTGAAGAAAAAGAAAAGACAATACACTTGTCATGGATATGCTGTGAGTTATTCACAAATGATTTATGATCTCAAATCCTATAGCAGGCCAGCTGATATCTGGTTGATCGGGGAGTTTTGCTTTCTTTTCTCTGTATTTGTTTCGACCAAGCATGTCGCTGGAGGCGGGGAACTGTAAGCCAGTAATTGGTGAGCAGCAACACAAACCCGGCCAGCACTAGTAAAGTTCTCCAGGTGGAAAAGACAATTACGCTTAAACATCCTGTCCTGTCACCGACATTGTTTGTTTAAGGGTCTGTAAAGCCTCTAATCAACACCGGGTGGACTGGCCACCGTAGAAAACCATTTCTTCCAATCCTCTTCTTGAAGCTCATGGTAGGTCAGTGTGTACATGTTGGTTTTTGTATTAAAAGTTAGTCTGTATAAGTACAGTGTGTGTGTGATTAAAGTTTTGTCTTGGTTTGTTTTAATTGCTGACTATTCTGTTTATGCTGGATATGTTTTTAATGGTGTTTGTGTGTGTTAATCAGTTTGTTGAAAGCTTTGTCTATGATGCACATTCATAAATGTATATAAGGGTGTGTATGTGTGTGTGTGCGCGCGTGCGCGTGTGTGTCCTTGTAAGTGGTGTCCCCTGCCTCACTCTGCTCTGCTGTTTCCTTCCAGAACTGAAAGAACTTTGAGCAGGACCCCCAGGGCACCGAGGTGCCTCTTAAGGGCATGATCGTGCTACACTGCCGGCCCCCAGAGGGCGTGCCACTGGCCCCTCCCCTTTCTCCCCCAGCTCCCATCCCCCCCCCCCCCCCCTTCCCCACACCCTCAACCTCATGTGTTCTCACATGATTGTGTACATAAAATCAATAGCAGGAGCTTCCATAGCTTCATAAATGGTGGATGGTTTTTAAAAGTGGAGCTATCTAATGGATTGAGTTCCAAAGCTGGGTGAGCCCCATAAGCGCAACAAACATACTCCCGGTAAGATCTTGGTAAGAAGGTCTGCTGCATATCATTCCTAAAAGTTGGATTAGGAAAGTCTGAGCTGTTCCACTATGACTGGTCGCAATGGCAACAGAGGAACAAACAAAGGTGCTTCAAACGATGATCCTGGTGATCCTGAGTTTGCGATAATGGACACGGTTATGGAATACTGGACCAACAGAAGAACTTCTATGAGGATGTGCTGAAGAGGCAGGAGACTACATTTTGCAGTTTTTCTCAAATGATCATGGACTCAACAAACAAAAGAGTGGACTCAATTCTGAGTGAGCTACAAGAAATTAAGGTGAGCCTGAATTAGTCTCAAAGTGATATTGATAAGTTAAAGATTAATCTAAGTGCGCAACCAAGTGAGTCCAAGAGCTTAACTGAGCAATTGAACAATCTGAAATCAGGTCAAGCTGCAAAGGTAGAGTGTGAGCAGATGGACTACCAATAGAATCAAAGCAGGAGGAATAATCTTGTGATAAATGGTCTCGGTCCTGACAAAGAGGATGAAACCTGGGATGAAACAGAGGCTGAAGTGCTAGAGATGTTCACCACAATGCTGAAGATGAAGACCTCTGTGGAAGTTGAGAGACACATTGTGGCGGTCAATTAACTGAGCGACTTAGGTCAGTTAATTGAAGGTTCTCTACAAAGACAAAATGACAAGCTTAACCCTAGGCCTACCAAAAAAGGGCTTGGTTATTGCTTATTTGAACATATGTAGTCTAAGAAACAAAATCCATGAAATAGACCAAATTGTCCAATCTAATCACATACATGTCCTTGCTTTGAGTGAAACCCACCTAGACTCCTCTTTAGAGGATGCTGAATTGACCATACAGAACTACACTCTGTTTAGGAAAGATAGGAATAAAAATGGAGGTAGTGTTGCCATGTATATACAGAGTCAAATACCAGCTAAAGTGAGTAATGATTTAATGGTGGATGATATAGAGGCTATTTTGGTTCAGGTTCACCTACCACATTCAAAGCATATACTGCTTGGTTGTTGTTATAGGCCCCCGGATGCTAGAATAGAATACTTGACAGGAATATGCAACCTCAATGATAACATTTCTGGTAAAAACAAAGTATTGTTTTTTCTGGGAGATTTCAACATTGACTACCTTTCTGCAGATTACCATCTGAAGAAGCTTCTTTCAGTAGTCAATACCTTTAATTTAACCCAAGTTGTTGACCAACCAACCAGGGTATTTATTAATAAGACCGGTACCAAGTCAACAACCTGTATTGATCATATCTATAATAATGTTCCAGAGCATTGCTCAAAAGCTGTAACTTCATCCATAGGTTTCAGTGATCATAACCTGGTTGCCATTACTAGAAAAATAAAGGTTCCTATGGCAGGCAACAAGATACAATTTGCCAGTTGTTCAGGAGGTTTAATTATGACCTATGTGAAGGACATCAGCGAAGAGCAGTGGTCAGATGTGTGTTTGGAGAATGATCCAGATATTGTGCTTGGTAAGTTTATGGAAAAGCTAACCAAGGTGGCTGAAGAGCACGCCCCCTTAAGGAAACAGACAGCTAGACATAACACTGCTCCATGGTTGAGTAAGGAACTGAAGGCTTTGAGGACTCAGCGTGATAATGCTAAAA
This sequence comes from Pollachius pollachius, assembly GCF_949987615.1. Lineage (NCBI taxonomy): Eukaryota > Metazoa > Chordata > Actinopteri > Gadiformes > Gadidae > Pollachius > Pollachius pollachius. The sequence goes on along the minus strand of NC_136937.1, from coordinate 16,265,416 downwards.
AGGTTGCAAATCAATCAGGTTGCCTGAATGATAGGGAAAAATACTGTAGATTAAGGAACATGTTTACGAAACTGAACAAGAACATAAAGATTATCAACAGAAGCTCAGTGATGTTAAAAACAACAGCAAGGAAATATGGAAAACACTGAAGGAAATAATGAGACGGAAATCAAACATGAACAACACTTATGTTGACTGTAATGGTGTTTTCTTTACTAAACCACAGGAAATCGCTAATTATTTTAATTATTTTTTTAATAATAAAATTGATAAATTAAGAGCCACTATGATTCCTAAACATCGCTCTCTATCACATGCATTGATTGACAATTGTATTATGAGAGGGAAACAATATTCTTTTGAATTAAAAAATGTTAACACTGAAATGGTTGAGGAAAGGTTGTAGCCAGAGAGCTTTGTGTTCCTGTATGTCATATTTTTAATAGATGTTTGACCAACTCCTCATGCCCTGCATTATGGAAAGAAGCTGATCCCCCTTGCCAAAAAATAGAAAAGCTACCTTTTCTGGGGCTAATTGTAGGCCCATCAGTCTACTACCAGTACTGAGTAAGATATTGGAAAGGATTGTTTATAGTCAAATTCAAGACTATTTTATTAATAATGAACTTATAACAAAATCCCAGAATGCATATCGAGTTGGTCACTCAACCCACTCTGGTATTGTTCATATGACTGACGAATGGTTTAAAGAAATGGACAACAAAATAATTGTGGGTACTGTTATGCTTCATTTTAGTGCAGCTTTTGATATTATTGATCATGCACTGCTAATTGCTAAACTCAAGTGCTATGGTTTCGCTGATACTGCCCTCTCTTGGCTGGAGAGTAATCTGTCTGGCAGGAGGCAAAGAGTGTTTTTCAATGGAAGATTATCAGTCAGCAATGATGTCCTCTGTGGAGTGCCTCAAGGAAGCTGTCTGGGTCCTCTTTTATTTTCGATCTTTACCAATGACCTGCCGTATGTTCTGGAACAGACAACATTAGTAATTTATGCTGATGACTCAACTATGTTCTGTGCTGCGTCTATATGCAAGGAACTGACTGATGTATTATGCAAAGAATTACAAACTATGTCTGATTGGGTAGAGACACCAAATTAGTATTGAACATCACTAAGACTAAGTGCATGGTTATTGGTACCAGGAGAAGGATTGCCAGAGACTCCTGTTTAAAGCTATCTATGGGTAGTATTCGAATAGAGCAAGTAAGGAAAATTCAATTACTTGGCATTATAATAGATGATCAATTGTTATGGTCTGACCATATTGATTAAATTGCTGTAAAAATGGGACAGGGCATTGCTATGACTAGAAAATGCTCTTAATATGTGACAACTTCAGTCAGGAATCAGGTGATTCAGGCTCTAGTTTTCTCTCACTTAGGGTACTGTATGGTTGTGTGGTCCAGCGCCGCCAAAAAACATATAAATAAACTCCATTAGCATAAGAAGCATCAAGGGTAAATATAGACTAAAAAAAATCACTAAAACATGCTGAGGGAATCACAACAGGAATGACACTCTATGATTGATGTATTTGATGTTTGTACAATGTATTGAAGTGGTGTATATACAGTCTTTCTAACTTTTGTGATATTGATAGGTTTTTGTACTGTATGTATATTAATTTGTCTGTGTATTGTTTTTTGTTTCATGTGGACCCAAGGAAGATTAGTGAGCTTCAAAAACTGTGACCTTTTAGTTTGTGTGTGTGTGTCCATGTGACATGCTGGCTCTTGCATGCAACACAAACTGGGGAGACCACGCTGTTTCAACAATAATAAAGAATTTCTTATATAATAAATATAAGCATTAGAAGTGTGGTGCAAGTCAGTATAAATGTAAGCAACCAAAAAGGTCATTTGAATGTCAGTCCATGTACTAGAGAAAAAGGAACAAAGGAAATCAAATGCTGGGAGGAGGGTGAAGCCTGTTGTCTGGGCAGGCCCTATATACTGCAGTACCGTTCCATCCAACACCTGCCGAAAATCTCCTAATTAGTAGGGAGAGAAACACAGGCATACACACAGCAGGAGCGGGGTTAAATACCCGACTGGGTCATCACACCCCCCCCTTAAAACAGAAGCCCACCTAAATGGGATCTGTACCAAAGAAACAACCAAAAATAATCAATCAAAATAAAATCAATAACTAATCAATCCAAAACAAGTAGAAACAACAAAAACTCAACTACCACCAGTTTTCTCCACCCACCACTCATTCACACTACCACTCCTCTCGCCCACCAGTCACCCGACCTTCTGTCCCACAGCGAATCCGGGTCCGGAAAAGCACTTTAAGAGGGACAGCGGAGGAGAGAAATAATAACATGGATGAAATCAACCACCTATTCCACCAACTCCGGGGCGCGGGACAACGCATCTGCCATTACGATGTCCACGCCCCGAATGTGGCCAATCTGGATATTAAAGGTGTGATGCCGCGACTATTGGCGCGTCCTTATTGGGGCCTCACCAAACAGTTCTCTTGCATGCTGCCAATTAATCAGTTGCGGTAAAACTCTTGTTTTGTGGAGGTAAAATATTAAATGGGTTTCTGCATAATGTCTTGATATAATAAATATGTGATTGTGTAGCGTGTTTGTTTATTCAGTCTTAAAAATACATCTTCTCACCACCGTGTCAGCTACTCTTTCCATGCTGCTTCCAGGAAGCACACTCCTGTCCGGGGAAAGCTATATGGTGCAGCTATAGGGGGCGTGTGCGAATGACGCAGTTGCGTCTTCGCTAATTCAATTATCTGTATGTAGTGGCATATGTCCATGCATGAATGATAACTGTAAGGCTCGCTGTAGTGAATTTATTATAGGTACCTTTTTAACTCGGTTTGATTCATATTTGTTGGATGATAGGTAAACACCCCCGTCTGTGCTTCATGTATTGTTATGTACCAATTTCGGGTGGTTTGTCTAGCAGATAAGGGATATGCGTTAGTTGCATGGGGAGACGCTAGAGGGACAGAAGCTATACTGTGCTGTCTTATAACCTCAGTTATGTGAGGTATGGAACAAACCGTAATTTATAAAGCCTTGAGGGAACACGTGCTTTGCGTTGGCTGAATATAGCCTTAGTCTTTACTAATTGTTTGTTTTTCTATTATTTTCCTTTTTTTTAGAGATAGACCGATATGTTTTTTTCAGGGCCGATACTGATACCGATTATTAGTAGTCAAGGGGGCCGATAACCGATATTTGGAGCTGATATTAATTTACAGAAAAAAGGGAAAAGATTGGCGTCAGAATTTTGAATAATACAAACTCTAAAACTTAACTTCATTCATGAAGTTGCTTAATAAACACAACAGCTTATCAGATTTGGAACATAACACAATTTAAACAAATAAATGGCTCACTAAAATTTTCCTGAACTAAAATATTAATCTTTTACTTATCTTTCTTTTAAGTTCAAACAAAAACAAAAAGTGCAGGGTGTTCTAATGAAGTTAATTCAAAATTTAAATAAATAAATAGTTCCCTAGTTAAACAGCCATTATTGCCCAACAGTTTCCTCTCAGACAGACAGTGCTTTGCAAAGCTGCAGAAACTGACTGCAGTGCAGTCAGTTTCTGCAGCTTCTCATGTGGCTTACACACACACACACACACTATTCTCTAGCCATCGTGCTTTCCTGCAATAAAACTAACTGAATTTTACTCTCTCTCTCTCTCTCTCTCTCTCTCTCAAAGACACTTCTTACTTTTATCACTGACTATTTCCCTATCAATATTATCAGTAACCTTGTTTCAAGTGATTCAACCGTTAAAAAACAATAAATAGCCTACAGCATCTTCACTTTAATAATCAGTGTTTATCATAGGAACAGAAAGCTGCTGCTAACGTATTGGGCCTCACAGTAACGTTAGTAGTCGTGAGTTATAGTTTCGCTACAGTCTGCTGAGCGTCTAGAGCCAGAGAAGGAGAAAGCGGACCGCTGGGCTAACGTTACGCTAAAAGCTAATCAGCCTTCACCTTAAAGCCTAAGGGCTCAGGGGGCTCCGTGGTTACGCAGTTGGATAGCGCATTACGCAGTTGTAGAAGTATAACCACCGCTTAACGTACTTCCCTGCAACAAAACTGGACTGAATTGAGTTTATTAAGTTTTTACTCTCACTCACACACAGACTTCTACTATTAAGGACTATTTCCATATCGATATTATCAGCAACCTTGTTTCGAGTGATTAACAGGCTTGCCTGGACACCGGACTGCGGGCAGAGCTGCCGCTTATGTTTATATAACATTAATGGGCTCACAGTAATGTTACTAGAAGTTGTGAGTTGTAGAGGACTGGGATGTTTATTACAATTTCGGGAGAGTCTGCTGCCTTAACTTACCTCGAAACCCCTCTCCGCCGTGTGTTTGTGTGAGCACTGTGCGTGCACAGCTTTCACTGCTGATTGGCTGTTACCCGTCGTGGCTCTGCGTGTAACCAGAGCGTGTAACCAATCCGATGGTGCTGTGGGTGGGACAATGCTGGAGACAGCGTAGTGACAGCAGACAGACTGTCACAGGCGCGACTGCATCAGAGCCAAAATAACCCCGTTTCAAATTGATCTCTTATCGGCCGTCGGATCAAAAAAAAAGGCTGATGCCGATATGCGTCAAAATGCCGAATATCGGGGCCGATAATCGGCCCGGCCGATAATCGGTCGATCCCTACTTTTTTTTCCTTTTTACCGTTTTTCATCAATTTCTGTACCATGGATGCCTAATTACTCTGGGAGGAGGAAGAATAAATCATATCAACGTAATTTTTGCCTCTTTTCTGCCTTTTTATGCCAATCCTAAAACCCTCGACACTCACACCCTTTGACAGTAGGGGTGCAAAAACAATGCCCAACCCATCAGGCAGTGATTCTGATTATGCAATGAGTGTAGAAAAGTTAACAGATTGTGATCCGAAAACACCACCACCGGATGAACACCACCACCAACAAACACATCGAAATGCTTAAGTTACCATACCAGGGCAAGCGCTTATTTTCCGATCATGGAATAATTTAACTGGTGGCGACTTTGGTTCAACTTTCTGGAAAAATAACAGACAGGACGGTTTATGCCCTGCTCATCCGTTTGTAACAGCACTGCGCCTGCCCCAACCTGGCTGGCATCCACCTGGATCTTAAACGGATGGTCAAGCTGATAAGCCGCCAGGACAGCTACAGTGCTGAGCAATAATCTAGCATTTTCAAAAGCGCTTTTGCCCTCGTCAGTCCAGATAAACTGAGCCTTTCCCTTCAACAAAATTGTGAGTTGGGCAACGACCATAGAAAAGTTAGAACAGAAACTATGGTAGTATCCAACCATGCCCAAAAACCGCATCAACTCGTTTTTTGTTGAAGGAGGTTGGAAATTGTCTATGACCATCACTTTGGCCCGCACTGGCCTCAGCTCTCCTTGCCCCACCACCTTTCCCAGGTAGACCACCGTAGCCTGCGCAAATTCACACTTTGTCAAATTCACTGTTAAGTTAGCCTCCCGAAGCCTCGCTAACAGCGCCGCCAATCGGGACAAATGTAAGGCCCAGGTATCACCCAATGTCGCAAAAATTGCAAAGTTGACTAAGTTTAAATTCTGACCTAGTGTGATAACATGGACTAAATCATATATTGCAGAGCGGAAGCAATGTGTGCGTATAGGTGATAAACAAATAGTCAAAAACTGTGTCAGTGTCCCACAGGGCTCTACTTTAGGCCCCTTATTGTTCAGTTTGTAGATAAATGACCTTCCTGATGCTTTTTCACCTTCTGTAACTTGTCAGATGCATGCTGATGACACGGTCATCTATTTACATTCTAAAAATAAGAAAGGAGCTGCAAATGAAATAACAGCTGCCATGGTGTACACTAAAAAAGGGCACTGGCCATCTGTTCGATTTATTTAAGCATTTCGTATCCATTCATCACAATTGTTTCATGTTCTGAGGCTCAATGTAACCGCATTGTGTAGAAACTACATTATAGGCACTGAGAGTGCATGAACACATTTAGCTCATATTCGGATAAAGTCAGTCAGTCATGTGTGTCATCATGTATTCTCGCGATATTTCGTGCAATCCCGCTTTGCGCGCCAGGAGAACTTCAAGTTCACTTAACATTGATTTTGGATGCCCATCAGACATCTGAAACCTCTGCTCAGCATGAATGTTGGTCAATGGTGCATAACTAAACCTAGTTTAATGTTTGTAGAGTCTCTAACATAAGTTAATGAACTGCCATGATGAGGTTACTTGCTAGCTGACGCCATTACGAAAAAACATGCGGTTACTGTCTGTGCTAATTTCTTAGCATTGGTAGCCGTCCGTCCGTCAAAGTGAGAATACAGAAAGTGTTTGTGTTTATTTGTGTTAACAGCACAAATATCTAATTATTAGCTACCTTTCAATGGTATCTGTTTTTTTAGTGGGGGGGGAACATGTGTTGGTTTGTAGGCTACTAGCTGCTAAATTAGCCTCTTTTTTTGCCATGGTGGAGGGCACACAGACATGCTCCCGTCAATGGTAGGCAATCCAGTTTTCTTCGACGTCAGTATGAGTGTATGTACCTGCAAATACATTAACTTCTAGAATTATCAACTAGCAGCAGAGCTAACATTAGCATCCATGCCACTGGTGCCAAATTCACGGGTGTTTATAAAAAAATGAACTCGCTGCTTTCACACGGTTTGGGGTTGGCGTCGATCGATTCATAATTGACTCGTTGGACTTTGGACTTTTTTTAACGTAACATGCGGTTCTGCTCGTGTGTGTTGGGGTTGGCGTCGAATGTGGCTGTGTGTGTGTGTGTGTGTGTGTGTAAGTGTGTGTGTGTGTGTCTGTGGCTGTGTGCAAATGCGCAAAGCAACACAGAAGACACTAACATGCACAACAATTTAATAAATAACATTGCACATGTTCTATATCTGAAGAGACTGGGTGTATAATTTCTCTGCCATTTTGTGAGTAAGTGTTTTTTTTTCTGTATTTTTGCTGCAGATTGCCTTCAGACTAAGTACCTCCTCTGTGGGTCAAGTTCTGTGTTGGTGAGTAATATATCTTATTATTATTATTTGGTGAAGCATCAGCCTCAACCTCCTGTGTTTTGTTGTTGTGAGTATAACTAATGAATGCATGTACATTGAAGAGAGAGCACATGCTTCCATTGACTCATCAGCCATTTAAAAGTAGAATATTTTCCTCACACCGTACTCTTCCAGTTCATACTGTTTTTGCTTATAAAAATTCGGTAAGAAGTTCTTTTTTCTGCCGTTTTTTTCTGCAGATTGACAAGCAAACTCAGGCTGTGAACAGAGTCAAGGATGTCACTGTGGGCTCAATTCTTTGTGGTGAGAATCTGCCTTATTCGGTCTGTGAAAATGGTAATTAAAAAGTTTCACTGACTCAAGTGGAGTCAACGATTCTGGAGAATGCTTGTTGAGAAAATCTGTGAATATCTCCTATTTATTCCTGGCAGTACTGTGTCCTGGGGGGTAAATCCGGTGTTAATACACATCCTAGACTCTGTAAATAGTCAGGCATGAAAGCAAAGGGGGCCCACCATAACTAGTTACATGAACGTTTACATAGCCTAGCCTGTATATTAACACCAGCTTTTTTTTCAGCACGCACACACAGTACAAACAGGTAGTCTATCGTGAGGAGAAGTTCTGTGATTTTGACAAAGATTTTTTTGACAGGCGTTCAGAATCAGACTCACCCATGTATAACTTTACATACAAACACACACACTCACTGGCCACTTTATGAGATACACATTAATGTATCGCTCTGCCATACATTCTACTTTTACAAAGTTTATTTATTTTAAATTTTGGTAAACATTGTCAAAAATGTTCCTACTTAATGTCTATTATTGAGGTGGTTATATTATAGATGGATAGATTTTTTATTAGATATGAATACTTGTCTCCATTTCTCCTTTGCAGTGAATGAGGCAGTGTGTCAAACAGTTGCTGTGAATGTGGAGATGTAAAGCCTATCCCTCCGTTTTACCAAGGAGGTCCCAAGCATTAAAACATTATCGAGTGAAACATAGATATTATGGGAATAGTCATCGTTTTCCATGTGTTCATATTAACTGTCCTTGCACTTTTAGAACGTGGAATGCACTTTTAATTCATTTGAATAGATTTCATGTCACTGAAACCAGTAATTATCAAACTGAGAGCTGGGTATTTAGTTGCCACTTATGTCCTTGTAAGGATCTTGTCTCTGAAAGGGATTAATGGTCTCACATTAATGCACACCTGAAGAAAAATGAGGATGTAACTTGCATGTTTTTAGATTGCAACTTTCAAACGAATATTTATGTAACATTTAAATCCCACAAGTGCAGAACACACAGTTCTTATTCTTTGAGAGATTTTAAACCTCAAATAGTTACCTTAACCAACTTTGTTTCCCTTGAATCTGCGGAAAATACTTTAACTGGTGACCTTGGTGAGGGACACTCTGATGCACAGCCAGATTGCAGTGTTGAAGCCCTAAATTACCTTCCAAATGTTATTGAGTGCACACTTGCAGCAGCTTTGCTTAAGTTAGAGCATTTTACCCATGTACCGAGCACAGCAATCAATGATTTTCTGCAAGAGCTTCGCCACCTTAATAGTTCTCTCTCGAAATCCTACATTGATGGGGTTCTAGTTGATATATTCCAGAAGCACCAACTCCAGATTGACAGAGCTATCATAGAGGAAATATCCACTTCTATGTGTACAGGGAGTCCTATAAATAAAGCCATAGATAGGGGTGGCCCTTTGTGTTCTGCATATAAACGTAAGCAATATTACAAGGCAAACTTTAAAATTGTTGAACCAGTTGAGTATGTTTTAGATGCAAGAGAAGAAAACCTTTCAGTACGTCCCCATTCTTGAATCCCTAAAAGTGCTGTTAAATAGGAAAGATATTGTCGATGAGATTCACACAAAGTGAAACAGAGACAGCAAAATAAATTGTGTACAAGTCTTTCAGGGACGGTCTGCATTGTAAGCAAAACACTTTGTTGTCAGGGCAAGAGTTAAGGTTATCTTTTGGTTGGTATATTGATGACTTAGAGGTCTGTAACCCTCTAGGCACTTCCCGTAAAATCCACAAACTTTGTGCTGTGTATTGGGTGCTGAGTAACCTTCCGCCAGGGTCCCATTCCTCTTTAACCTCTATTTATTTGGCTGTTTTGTGCAAAAAAGACAATGTTAAGTCCTATGGATATGGCAAGGTTTTAGAGCCACTGATATGCGATCTCAGGTCTTTAGGAGTTGATGGAATTTTTGTCCCACAACTTGGCACATCACTGAAAGGTACAGTGCAGACTATTGCTGCAGACAATTTAGGAGCACATGGACTAGCAGGCTTTGATGAGAATTTCTCAGGCCGCTATTTTTGTCGTTTTTGTGCTGCAACAACTTCAGACAATGCATCACACAAGGTCAGATCAGGAACGTTCAGCCTCAGAGCAAAAGAAACACACGAAACTCATGTCAGAGAAGCCCTAGATAGTGGCAGTAGCTGTGTCGGAGTTAAAAGAGTGTCCTTTCACAAAAGCACTTTCTCATTTCCATGTTGCCAGTGGCTATCCTCCTGACATTGCCCACGATCTCTTAGAAGGCATTGTGCCTGTTGAAATAGCATATTGTCTTACATTACTAATATCAAAGAAGTATATCACCTTGGATGATATTAACAATTCCATTCAACATTTCCCATACCAGTGGACAGACAAAACAAATAAGCCCCATATTTTGCCACAGAATCTCTCAAGCAGAAAAACTATAGGCGGTAATGCCCATGAGAACTGGAACCTGTTATAGTGGGGCTGCTTAAGTCCATTTTTGAGCCGAATCGTTCACTTCATGGTACAAGCACCAAATTTGGTACAAATGATGTCCAGGACATACTTTCTAATAAAAGTACGTTGCCCAGCTGAAAATCCAAGAGGGCCGCCAGTTTTCAAGATGGCCGCCTCATCAAACGCCAAAAAAAGGTTTTCGAGGTAGAACTTGAATTAACAGAAGAATGTTAATGATCCAAGCATCAAAATGAATGTATTATGACTGGAATAACTCGATGGTGTCAATTGAATTCCAATATGGCCACCAATTTTCAAGATAATGGCTATTAAATGACTAAAAAGTAGCGTTTTCGCGTTTTTTCTTCAGTTTTCTGCAATGATCTTAAGTGAAAATCAGCAGAATTCTGAGGGATGTGTTTTTTGTGTGAATCATTTGTGAAAATGTGTCCAAACTTTTGACTGTCACTCACCACACACACACACACACACACACACACACACACGCACACACACACACACATACAGCAACACAAGCGTTCTTTACTGAAATAAAAGTACTAATTTAGCAATATAAATGATAATTCATTAAAATTCTGTGGTCAACATTTATTGGTTAGTAATTTTTTATAAGAGTGATGTCAAAGCACAACCAGGGCACACTGGTGACATCACTGCTGTGAGACTCAGCATGGAGTTCAGTGTCAGCTTGTAGTGTACTAACTGTAGTTGTAGTTTACTAACTGTTGTAGTGGTGTACTCACTGTAGTTGTAGTATACTTTAGTGTCCCAAATGCTATCTAATAAGCCCCTGTATAGACTCAACTAGAAGTTTAGTTAGTTGTAGTATTGTAGTTAGATAGCCGCACCTGAATTGACAGGATGTGCCAGCGCGGGATAGCCGAGCCAAGGGTAACGGGGCTTTAGTTACCTGGATGGTGTACAGATCGCACGGGATTTATGGCACTGGATGAACGATCGGGCTAGGTGTAGGGCACCAGATACTTGAACCTAGTTGCATCCCATATTCCAATGTGCTATGATATTTTGTATGTTTGGGTGGTAAAAGGATAATCCCTCGACCTTCAACTGTATAAGATGTCTGCCGATAATCCATTGAGTTGTGCTACTAAAACTGACTGGAGCAAGTGTTGCCTCTGTCAGACAGATACAAAAGCAGCGTTGAAGTCTCCCCCTACCCGTTATGAGTGTAGTTCTGACGGCTATTCCATGATAGCCAAAAACATACCTCTATTTCAGGCAATCAACCTGTTGCCCATCAGGTTAGACACATCCAGATTGGATGATGGAGCTGGCATTGAGGATACATTGAGGCGAAACGGTGCAATGTATCACCAAAATTGTCGCAAAATGTTTAGCAACTACAAACTCAAGCGTGCCACTAAAAGAGCAGCTGAAACTCAAAATGATCCTGGTGAAGGACATCAAAAAATTCGAAGGGCTAGCACTGAAGTACAGCAGTGTTTCTTATGCGAAAAGATGGAACCAACATCAGAGATGCGACAAGCCATGACCATGCAGCTGAATGAGAGGCTCAATGAATGTGCTCGTAACCTTAATGACGGAAAGCTTCTGGCATTATTGAGTGGCGGAGATGTGGTGGCCCTAGAACTTAAATACCACTGGTCTTGCTTAACGGACCTGTGTCACAGAGAGAGGGCACACATTAAAGCGGAAAAACAAGAAAAAATCCAGTCGTCTCAAGAAAAGGAAGCCTTTCATTTGGTGTTCTCTGAACTTCTGACCTATGTCATTGAGGCAAAAAAAACAAACAGTGATGGGCCTTCTGTGTTCCGACTTGCTGAATTGGTTAGTCTTTACAGGGAGAGACTTAAGCAGTTTGGGACAGACCTACCTGATGTGAATGCGACCCGACTGAAAGAAAGGCTTTTGGCAGAGATACCTGGACTTGTAGCCTACAAGAAAGGGCGAGATATACTTCTGGCATTTGAAAAAGATGTTGGTCCAGTCTTGTCAGAAGCGTCATCCGATGCTGATGCCATTATTCTCGCCAAAGCTGCCCAGATATTGCTCAGGCACACGGTGAATCACAAGTCTAAGTTTGAGGGCAATCTCTATGAGAGTTCAGTGCACGATTCCTTTCCTCCAGCTCTACTTCAGTTTGTCTGTATGATTGAACATGGGGCAGATATAAAATCTCAGCTGAAATTTGGAGCGACTACAAATGATCTGGCAATGGCTCAGCTCCTTCAATACAACTGCTTTGCCAAGTGCAAAGAAGTTGCTGCCACACAAAGGCATTCCAGAGACAGGGAAACCCCATTTCCGGTCTATATAGGGATGTTTATTTATGCTAAGACCAGAAAGAGACACCTTGTGGAAATGCTGCATGACCATGGTCTTAGTATTCCATATAATCGAGTACTTGACATATCAGCTCAGTTGGGAGATGCAGTTGTAAACAGATACATTGAAGAAGGTCTGGTTTGTCCCCCCAAACTAAGAAAAGGCCTCTTCTGCACAAGTGCAATGGATAACATCGATCACAATCCTTCATCTACAACTGCGACTTCATCATTTCATGGAACCAGCATCTCCATCTTCCAACATACATCATCAGAAAATCAAGGCGAAGTTCGAGAACCAATTCTTATTAAGAACAGCAGTGTAAAGAAAGTCCCGGAACTTCCTGATTCCTATACAAATGTCCACCCTGCTTTCTTCACAAAAAAGAAGCCATCTCCTCCAAAAGGCAATGTCACATATGCATCTCTGCCAACTCTCCTCCTGACAAATGAATATGAATGGCTGCAGAAGGTTAGCCTAACACAAGATGTAGATGATGAGGTTAACATCACTTGGTCAGCTCACCATGCAGAGAAGAAGCGAGGTCTTGCATTTGATGTGAGCATTACCTCACTCTTCCCCCTTCTTCGCGATGAGGCCCATTCTATTGCCACAGTGAGGCATACCATGAACAAAGTCAGGGATGCTATTGCACACCTCAACCCTGGTCAGGTCCCTGTGATAACTGCAGACCAGCCTATTTATTCTATTGCCAAACAAGTCCAGTGGCACTGGCCTGACCTGTATGGTGAGGACAAATTTGTTGTAATGTTTGGCGGTCTCCACATAGAGATGGCTGCATTCAGATCACTTGGGACCCTGCTTCAGAGTAGTGGGTGGACAGGTGCTCTTGTGGAGGCTGGGGTGGCCTCTTCAGGAACAGCTGACTCCTTTCTTTCTGCCTCAAGTGTCACAAGAACACGCCACATGCACCAAGTTACAGCATGCTGTCTGTACATGCTCCGAAAGGAAGCATATGAGTACCATTGTGCAGAACAGAATGATGGAGCGCTGAATTTCAATGACTGGTGTGAGAAGTGCAGGAAGGAGAGTCCTCAGTTTCAATTCTGGGAGCTTGTGTTGTCAATGGAATTGGTGATTTTCTCGCTGGTCAGGTCTTTCAGAGAGGCTAACTTCAACTTGTATTGTCAAGCACTGTCTGCTCTAATCCCCTTCTTCTTTGCAAACAACAATGTGAACTATGCTCGATGGCTCCCCATTCACCTCAGAGACATGGTTTCTTTGGAGCAAACTCACCCTCAGATTTTCAATAAATTTCAGCTGGGAAAGTTTGTGGTCCACAAGACTCACAGGGAGTTCTCAGGCATAGCCATTGACCAAGCTCACGAGCAGGCTACTGCAGTTGTTAAAGGTGATGGTGGTGCCATTGGAGTTACTGAGGATCCATCTGCACTGAGGCGGTGGATGGTGTCTGGACCAGAAGTTAGCCAGTTAGTCAACCAGTATGAGTTGGCATCTGAGGTCAATGAAGCAACTGAAGATATCAGGCATCATGAGCAGACTCGTCAGTCTCAGAAGTCCTTCACTGACAAGGTCCAGAGGTTGTTTGCTGTGATGAAGGATCTGGGTAATCCTTTTCAGGAAGAGTCCAAAGATCTGCTCACATTGGACACAAAAAACATTGCACATCCCAGTGCTGCTGAGCTTGTAAGAACTCACTTTGAGAAAGGTCAAGTTGCCTTCAGAGATTTTTTCAATGATCTGGGTGATGAGACTTCCTTCTATAGGCCGATTAAAAATAACAAAGTTGACTTCTTTCGCCAAGAAGCAGCTTCAGCTTGCAGTGACATGAAGAAGCAGGTACTCAAAGATGACTGTCGCCTGTTCTCACAGCTCTTTATATCCTGCCAATCACGAGAGTGTGACCTGCTTGAGTTCTTTAAGCATGAGAATCAGTCTTTCCCTGCAGCACTGAGCGACACAGGGAAACTCTACTACGGCCAGAAGTCTCAGCTTGCAAACATTTTGGAAGCTACCATTTCTCCTCCTGACAAACAACCAGAATGTGGTGCTATTCTCATTGATGGTTCCTCTCTTGTGTATTCATAGTCTCCAAAGACATCAAAGACCTTTGAGGAATATGCTGTCCAAGATGTAGTTCCAAAGATCCAGGCATACTCATCAAAGTATGAGCGAACAGACATAATTTTTGATGTCTACTGGACTTCAAGCCTGGCTGAAACAAGGTCAAACAGAGGTAAGGGAGGTCGACGTAGAGTGACCGACAAAACCAAACTACCGCCCAACTGGAAAAGCTTCTTGCGAGACAATGAAAACAAGACTGAACTCTTTGGGTTCCTAGCAGAGAAGATAGTGACCTTGTGTCCTGACAATGTCGTAGTTGTGACCAAAGGAGAGCAGGCTCTTTCAAACAAACCCATCAGCCTTGAAGGTTTAAGTCCTTGCAACCACGAAGAAGCTGACTCCAGAATCTTCACAAATGCTCTTCATGCAGCCAAGCAACAGATAAAGTCTGTGTTGATTAAGGCATGCGACACAGATATTCTTGTGGTTGCAGTCAATGTTTTTGCGACTCTTCAGGATGCAGGCTCGGAAAAGATCTGGATAGAATTTGGCCAGGGTCAGTCCATTAGGTGGTTGCCAATTCATGATATGGTGGTGAATCTTGGCCCAGAGAAATCCAGTGGCATGCTGTTCTTCCATGCCTTCACTGGCTGCGATGTTGTGTCAGCTTTCCGTGGTAAAAGCAAGAAAAGTGCATGGCAAGCATGGGAGGTTTGCCCTGAAGTTAGTCCTGTCTTCAAAAAGCTCAGCCAATACCCACCTATCATAGAAGATGCAGACCTCAACATCCTTGAGAAGTTTGTCATCACCATGTATGACAAGCAAAGTACTACATGCAAGGTTGATGAGGCAAGACTGGACTTGTTTGCTCGGAAGCAAAGGTCTTATGATGCCATTCCACCAACAAGCGCATCCCTCGTTCAGCATGTGAAACGGTCTGCTTTCCAAGCTGCCTGCATATGGGGCCAAGCAACAGTGTGCAAAATGCAAACTGAAAGTCCTGCCAACTGGGGCTGGCAAAAAGATGGTCAGATCTGGCAAGTTCTCTGGACAACCCTTCCACCCATTGCTCAGACTTGTGAGCAGTTGACAAAATGTGGCTGCAAGACTGAATGCCAAGGACGATGCAAATGCTATCGCTTCGGCCTGAAGTGCACACAGTTGTGTGCCTGTGCATGTGAGGGCTAAGAAAATAGAACAACCAAGTTTAAGTTGAATGTTTGAGTTGGATATTTGTATTATTATTTTTTAAGTTATGTTGATTCAAGTTCTGGATCGTAAAACATGCAGCCTATGCTTTGACACCTTTTCTGTGTTTTTATACCGTTATCTAAAAATTTAAAAAAAAATAAATAAAAAAAAAAATAGCCTATACAAAAAAAAAAAAAAAAAATGGGGGAGACAAAGACAGCCTCTACGTGGCCTCCCCTACAAGTAGCTTACAGGTCCAAAAGCTTTAAGTGAAACTAATGTCTTTGTTTGTGAGTGTTTTTTTCATTTAATTCGCATTGTATCATCATAATATTCAATAATTTTGATTTTCTAAATGCAGAGTTGTATTTCTCATGTGCAAAAACACATATTTCAATGTATAAACCATCAGAATAGGACTATTCAATCAAAATATAGTTCAAACGCTGTTTCAAACCACTTCGAATGGCGGCCATCTTGAAAAATGGTGGCCACTTTGTTTGTTCAAGTGGGCAACGTACTTTTATGAGATAGTAGGTCCAAAAGCACTTGTGTACCAAATTTGGCGCTTGTACCACAAAGTGAACGATTTTTCATTAATGTGCTCCACTATTAAGATTGCTTCCATTTCTAATTGGTCCTAAGATTCCTGAGCATGAGCCCGCCTGGCAGTTCTTGTTAGACCTAAAAGAGATTGTTAAGCTTGTGGTTGCACCAGTCCACAACAATGAGTCAATTGAATATCTTGAGTGCAAAATTTCTGACCATAGACAAAGGTACCGAGAACTCTTTCCTATCAAAAAACTGCTGCCAAAGCACCACTACATAGAACATTACCCACAACTAATAAGGCTTTTTGGGTCTCTTGTAGGACTTTGGACCATCAGGTTTGAGGCAAAACACAGTTTTTTTAAAAAGGTAATCAAACACACCAGTTGCTTTAAAAATGTCCCCCTCTCCCTGGCTGTGAAACATCAGTTTATGATTGGGTACCACTTATCATCTCCAAATATTGAGCAACCAATGCTGGATGTCTCACATGCGCCTTTAGTCTTGTTCGATTTCTTGAAGGGAGAGCTAGCTCAGGCTTTTAAACAGAAAGATCCTAATCTAGCTAAAATCCACCATGCAAAAAATGTTTGGAGCAAGGGAATAAATAGGACAGCACAAGTATGGTACTTGTCCATGGGTCTGAAGGTGGCTTGCCTGAATTTGGGGAAATTCATCAGGTATGCATTTTGCCTCAGAGACAGTTTTTTGTGTTGAAACTGTTGTGTGGATGGTATAGTGAGCATTATGAAGCCTTTGAGCTGACTCCATGTCCGACACGAGAACTTGCTCTTGTGGAAGTCTGTGAACTGGTCGATGAGTATCCCTTGGCTGCCTATCTGGTTGATTAGCACAGCAAAACATCTTGCTGTGCTAAATGTGAGATTTCTGCATGTTCCGCATATAAACATGAGAAGAATAAGCTAAACTGGCTAGCCAAAATCGCTGAAGTAGTTATGTTGGAATCATTATGTTTAATAAAACTAAAGTAAACTATACAGTGCAACAAACCTTAACTCATCCATCATTATAACCGGTATTGTTTCACTGTTGTTACATTGTTTTGCTGTTTTGAGCCATGCTTCGTGCGCAGCTCGCTGCCAGTGATTCTCCGGTGGTGAGGCTTGCAATTGTGTTAGTCCGGTAAGGTCTCTGTGTTTGGCTGGTGCTCTCTGCTTACTGCTGCTATAAACTTATAATTGTTAGTTACTCTTTCCTAACAGACAGTGAAGTGAGACCATGGCAGCTATTCTCCGAGTGATCCTGGGCCCAGACAGCTGTCAGAGGGTGGCATTTCCTGCTGGCTTGCCTTTGACTGTGTCTGAGCTACAGACGGAGTGTTACGTTACACGTTTCGAGTTCGTATTAGGCATTTTAGAGCCCCCTGCAGGCCATTACTTGTATGCCGTCCTTTTGTAGTTTCTTAATATGTGTTCATTCTCATTGGCTGACAAGAGTCACATTGTTTTAGTCACGTGATCGGTCATTATTTCGGCAGCCATTTTGATCTGTCTTTTGAGCCAGCGATCCACACGGTGAAACATATCTTTCTTGTATCTCACGTCATCCATCCGTGTAAGCCTTGGAGAAGCTTTGTTTGTAAGTAACTTAATTCATCCATGTCTTATGTAATAATTTACGTTCATATTTCATTGTATTTCACAACTTATAAGTACATTTTTATAACCAATTTGCATATTGGTTCATTTCCAGTTTCACACTTCTAAACCTGCAACAACTCGTTCAACGACTATCAATAAATGGACATACAAGTGAATGTCGACAACATCCTTTACGGACTTCCATTATTGCTCCTGTCTTCAAGTTTTGTGGGGAAAAGTGTTTAGCTGTCTGGTGATGTGTGCATCGCTACGCGCTCAGGTGCCAGAACACGGAGATTAAGAGTCAGTTTAAAATAACAGATTCATTTTGGCTACAGTTCATGGATACCCTTTTTGGTAGTGAATTTATGAACTTAACTTCTATGAACGAAATAGAAGACAAAGCTACAGTGAAGGTCATCTTCACACCATGCCGACCTCAAGATGCTGATCAAGGTGTGGGCAGTTTCTTTTTTCCACTTCTTCATGGTCTTCCTGGCCGGATACATTTCAAGTTCCCAGTTGTTCGTACGATGCAGAGTTCAAGCTCGAGAACGCCCATGGAGCTTTAAAAGCAAATGGGATGCTGCTTATCCCTGATACAAAACTGAAGTCCGATATACTGGAGGGGTTGATTCAGGAGGTAGTTCATCACAAAGTGTTTCTCACAGACAGGGAGTTCGACCAAGTTGCAGAGGCACTAATCTTGAGGCATCCGTGTTTACAAGAAATGGGCTCCGACACTGGCTTTGGGGGTTGGAAGACCAGCCTCAAATACAAGTTATCCAACTACCGCACACATCTCCGGAAAGTGGGATGTCCTGAAGTATGTGTAAATGCTTTGAAACATAAACCAGATGGAAAACGTTCCCCTGCCTTTGCTGTTAAGAAACCAAAGAGGGGTGAAGTGGCTTACTGCCCCTCTTTTCCACTTGGAGAAAGTCATCAGTCCCTGGAGAAGATGAGGGTTGAACTGCTTTCAGATATCAAGCAGCGTAATAATAGAGAGACACTTCGGGCTAAAATGGAGAAAACATTTGCATTACAAAGGCAATAAGTCATTTGTGATGCCCCAATGATCATTGATGTGCAAGTGAGATGGCCTGCTCTCTTTGATGTGATGGTGGCAAGAAAAAAAGTTTTTCAATAATGCTGACTTGTGCTTAAGATATTATGTGCAACTGTAAGAATAATGCTTGGCTCAATTAGGATGCAGTTACAATTTTTTTATGATGATTAACAAGTGCATGCTGTGAATTTTGGAATGTGTAGTTTGGGTGTTACAAATGTGTGTTTATGGTTTCATGTTTCAGATAAAGGCAAAGTTCAAGCGTGTCACCACTATGCCTCTACAGTCAAGGTTTATATCACAAATCGACCTAAACTATGCAAGTCTGCTCAGCGTGTTTGAGAAGCGTTCGGGGCAGCAGGGCAAAAAGCTCAGAGACATGGCTGCCATGATGACGGTAAGAACTTTATAACATATTCTAAATTGCACAAGAATTGCATTAGGTCAGACGATTGACAATGTTCAATATGTTGTAATTCTTTAGGATGATATCGATTCTGGCAGAGAGGCCGTCATAAAAGCCGTCTGCATTTATCTCAATGAGGATCCTGAGGATCTGGTGCAGGAGTACATGGTGAGTGTGCACTGTGGGTGTTGCCACATTTTCTTTGCCACATTTGAAAAAAAAACATGTTTCAAAAGAAAAAATAGTCCAAATGAGGTTGAGTTTTAAAAAAAGAAAACTAAAACCTATATTTTCTTTTCACCAGGACTTGACTGACGCCAACACCCTCGGGGCCATAGAGGGCACAACCGTTGGCATTTATGTCATCAGAGAGACTCCCAACAGCGAAGTTTTGGATGTAGGTGTTATCATCGAGGGTAAAGTGGCACTTCAAGAACTGGAGACGGTGGCACTTGCGGCAGCCATGTTGTTTGGGCTTTTTTACACCCTCATCTACACCTTTGAAGTCATTCAAAAGCTCATCATGGAGTTGGATGCAGCTGAACTATCAAGAAAGGCTCAAAGCCTAAAAACTAAAATGCACCAATGAGAACAGACTAACATGTTTAAGACACATATGGCTCCACATTCATGGACTTAGTTGTATGGCTGTTCCACTTACCACCAGTTTTGATGTTTTACAGTTATTACTGTAAAGTTCTTTGACTTATTATCATTGTATCTATTGTTGTGATTATTGCTGCATGGATTTTTTTTTGTTACATTATGTGTTTTATCATTATTATTTTTTTTAAATTACATTATGGTTCGTTGTTACATCTGGGTTCTCACAAGGCTCAAAGCCTAAAAATGTAAATGCACCAGTGAGGAGAATTGACTACACCGGTAAAGACATGTGTAAGGCACAGCTCCGCGTTCCTGGACTGCAGTGGTGTTGATGTTCCTCTTACCACCAGTTCCTCTTACATCTCAATATTATCAAGTCTGTATGTTATTATTAATTAATTAATTAATAATAACAACTGAAGCATCTAAAATGTACATGCATGCTACGATCCTCTCACAAATAAATTATTGCCTCACCAGCTGGACTCAGACATCAAAAACCACTTTGCAATCAGTGGAAAGACTTTATAAGCAGGCTTTGAAAACACTAGATAAGAAATAAAATCATTATCGCCATTGTAATATTTTAGCAAAATATGGTGTCCTCAACTGGGAAAACATGATCAAGTTTGCTGATCTATTACTAGCATACAAGATCTGTAATGGCTTAGCCCCGCCTCCACATAGTGAGTTCATCAAACAAAATCAAAATACATCGACAAGATCTTCTGCTAGAGGGAACTGCAAAATACCATACAGAAAAACATCTTATGCTCAGTCAGCCTTCTCCTCCTCCAATTGAATTTAGGAATAAAACAAACAAACTTTTTCACTAAATCCATATAGCAATGGCTACTGGACAACAAACATGTAGCCATGCGTAATGTGTTACCTTGAGTGTGGTATTGCTATACTAACCTCATTCTTGTATGTGATTGAGTTTACTAACTGCTTCTTTTACTATTTTATGTCTTTTGTTTGTTATTCTCTTCACTTTAATCATTTTTATTTTGGCATGATACATTACGTCTGTCATCTTAGTTTGTATCCTTGTCCATGTAATGTCAACGTCAATCATCTGTCTAACTATGTTGTGTTGCTTTTATGCTTTTGTATGTTCTAACATCAACCTGCCAGGGACTACAGATGAAAAATAGTTTAACTAAATCTGGTGCATTTATATGTCCAATGTAATGGCCATGTTGATTAATGCACACTGTCCCTTTTAAATAAATAAATTAAAATAAAATAAAAATCGTGCAGATAAACGGCACAACCCTCCAGGCCAGTGTAATGAGGGCAATAGTGGGGAGGATTGAGGGCAGAACCGACAACGCCACCAGGGGAATTACACCCCTGGAAATCAGTATAATATGGTAGGTTATTTTGTGTTGTTAAATATTATTGACAATACTGATGAGGCAAGCAGATTTGTTTAACTGAACGAACAGAGACGGTAATTCCAAAATAAACCAAATCTTTATTTAAATGGGAACAAATGTGCATAAACTGGAACTGCTGAAAATAAGGATTATTGTAAAACTAATAAACGAAATAGCGTAATAAGGAGAACATCTTTATAATAATCAGTGAAGATATTTTGTACATAAAATCACAATCTAAAATAGCAAAACAAAACTAAAACAAAACCTACCAGACTAAAGCTGAGGCCAACTGCAGAGAGGCAATCTACGCCGAGGAGTGCCTAGTGGTGCTACCACTCACCTCAAGTGCCTCAAATCACTCATCACTGCAAATTAAAACTGGTGGAAAAACGTATTGTATCCCAGTGCTTTAACTCGCATGCAAGCGAAGGGACCTCACCATGGGTGGCTAGCCTCTCTACAGTTTGGCGCCCAGCTCCAGCCTAAAGAAAAGGAACTAATAAAGTATTAAAGCAAACATTTAACCCCCAGTTGGTTCAATAAACCCAAAATATTGTAACCAACAAAAGAACAAAAACAAAAGAACAAAAAGACAAGTAAGATAAAAGTATGGCAAAACAGCAGCAGGTGAACCACCACGGGTTTGAGGGAATGAGTCCAAAGTCACTCAACCAAACTGCAGGGGGCTATCCTAAAGATAGTTGACGCTACACCAGCCACAGCAGGGACACGAGCCATACTAAGGCAGAATGGCCACAGCTGCCTTGAATAAGGCTTTAATTAGGGGACTGGACCAATGTTGGGCTACATTCAAAGGCACTATGCTTGTCCAGGGTTTCTAGTCTGCTACACCAGCTATTACTTTATTCACATGGCGTTAGAAGGTAGCGGGTGCATTCCGCAAACCAAAACTCATCACATTGTAAGAGTATAAGCCAGACGGAGTGACAAAGGCAGATACCTCCTGTGTGTGCTTTGTTAACAGGATCCGATAATACCCTTTGAGAAGATCCAATTTTGTAACAAACTTTGCAGCCCCTACACGGTCTAAACAGTCCTCTATCAGAGGAAGTGAAAAGGAGACAGGCTTAGTTACCATGATAACTTTGCGGTAATCTGTTCAGAATCTAAACATGCTGTCTGGTCATACTGCCTTGCTTCCAGCAAGGACTGTGACCCCCAACTGGAGTAGGACCATTTAGCCAGCCCATTTTCTATCAAATACTGGATGTCAGTCTCAAGGATTTTGTGTTTGGCCGGTGGGACACGGTAGAAACGCTGCCTTATTGGCGCAGCATCACCAACATATATATCATGCTCCATCACGTTCGTGCATGTCGGTACATCGGAAAATAAAGAGGAAATTGACTATCAGCGATTTTAGTTCACCCCTCTGTTTCTAAGACATATGCATCAATAGGCCATCAAGGTTCAACGCTTGAAATGCTCAAAATGAAATGTTCATTTGTGGCAGTAACAAACAGTCATCAGGGCCACCTTCATCCTCTCCACCAGCTGCCACCACGGGAGAGGACAAAGCTGTACCCCGACTGCCAGCGCAGCAGATTCCTTAAACGTACACTATCCGTACTCACTTATTTTCAGATGTCAGTGTTGTTCCAAATCGAATACTCCGTGGTGAACTAACTGGAAATAACGGCCGCCGCGGCTCCTCCCCCGCAATAAACAGCCCGCTTTGAACGGTGAACTCTATACACCTAGCAGCTATAAAAACTACAAAATGACTCCATTAATGCAGGCTGTGGAAAATGCGCCGACGTTGGCTCAGCCTGGCCCTGCCCTCTCCCGCTACGTAGCCAAGATTACTTACGAAAAGTGTACATCGCCACGCACTTCGCGATTTGACCGTTTTGAGTACACCATCCGGGTCCTTTCAGTACACTTATTTTCGCCCGATCTGAATCGGAACGCTCTACGTACTCAAACTTAGGCTAGTAAGTACGGATAGTATGTATATTGGAACACAGCACGAGTGTGAGAGGAGAGTTGACGGAGAAGATGGCGGTTGACCTAGTTTCAAAGTTTATACCGTTTATACCGGTGTTGACACGAGTGTATTACTCGGTGTGAAAATGTCCACACCGCGGCAACCCTAGTGTGGAGCATGGTAATCCTGGCCAGTTAAATGGGCAAAGTAGGCCAAGATGTAATTTTGGATGAAATGTAAGCAAACCACATTGTCACACCCCGCCTCGGGTGAAGGTAATGTAACCTTAATAAATCGGACTTTCAAACCCAAAGGATGGCAAGGCACACAGTTTCAAATCGGTTTTTAACAACATTTATTCCCCCAAAGTGTCAGATAAGTGCAAAACATACAGGAGGAGGCCAACACCCAAATATCTGAAAATAGTAAAATAACATATTCAAAACCAATTCCAAAATCAAATAATCAATAATCAAATATTCTCCATAATAAATCAATGAAATTCAAAATTCAAATACCGGTACTTCAAATAATCAATGTCAATAAATCAAATAATCCATTAGCAAAATACATGCAAATTAAACTCAATTACTGAATGCATTTAACCATAATTTACAACATAATGGAATAATCACCTCAGTAGATATTTAGCATCTCGTGGAGAGCTGAGCACCCTGCCCAACACAGACAACCTTTTCTGGCAACAGCATAGAGCAAACTGTCAGAAGGACAGCAGCTCACCCCTTTTATACCCCATGGCCCTCCCACTAGACAGGCTCAATCAACAGGGGGATTATAATACTGTGGCACTTTGCAAGTCAACCATGAATAAACTCATCAAAAATACAGCATGCATGTTAAAGTTCTTTTCATCTTGTAGATCAGTGATTTTCGCTAGTGCATTTAGGCTTGTCGCTCATTAATGTCCAATGTCAATGTCCAGTGTCCTCCTTTGACACAAGGGAAAATGGTTTGGCCCAAATTGGGCCAATCAGTGGCAGCAGGTGTTTCCTGACACCATATTTAAAGCCCTCAGCCCCGCCCTGACTCTTTTAGTCTGCAGTACAGAGCCATGGTAAGAGGGAGAGATTGTTTGTGAGTGTTTGTTGCTTGAATAAAGAGCTTGAATATACTGTATGCTTGAAGGTTTGCTGTTCATACACTATCCATCAATGCGTGCTATTGATAGGCCGTCAACAGACAGGGTCAGTGTTTAAACTGTCACACACATACATTTATGATTAAATAATGTTTAAATTTAGCAGGTATTGTCCCTTATATTGCACAATCTGGATTTTTTTTAGTAAAATGCCAGGAAGGCGCAGCAGGAAGACTCCTGAACAGGATGCAGTGGAGCATATTATTCTGGGCAGAGACAAACCCTTCCTTGAAGTACAGTTCATCAACACATAGCAGCACATAGCAGTAGTTTGTCTGTTACCTTATGGAGATGTATATCAATCACTAGAAGGAGTTTGGGTGAAACATTGCTGTAGCAGAAGTCAGCACTGTACTGATGCAGACAGAGGGGATAGGGATTTAAGAAGCGAACAGTAACAGCACAACATGAGCATCCTCCATACTATCGCTCTGCCACACACCATGCATCTGCAGCGCTTGTGTGTGATAATTTTTTTTGTCGGGGAACATGTTTAGATTAAAGCAGTCATTCGTGTACAGTCTGGAGGGACTTCAGACCCCCGTGGAAAAGCACACGGTCATTGCGGCCCAGGAACTAAAGGTTTTATGGTCGAAGAGTTCCTGGTAGCTTTGGTGGAAACGCAGCTTATGTGTAGTTAACAGTGTTAAGCATTTAACCCACTCATAGCCTATCTCTAAAAATAGTTAGATATATGTTGATATTCAATGTTATTGTTCTTTTGCTGCTATTTCAGGGAGAGGTGTTTTCACACGGGAATTCATTGCACCATCGACTTTTGTGGGTGAGTACCGTGGAAAATTGTTACGAAGTGAAGGTCTAGACGACCCAAATAACAACTTCTTATTCGATTTAATTTGGCATGGAACTCGATTTTGGTAAGTTTGCTGCTTTGTGATTTTTATTTTGTATACATTTTTGTAAAACAATAGTAAATCATAATTTCACATTGAGAAGATTGTATGCTGCATTGTATTCTTGTATCCGTATATAGTAGTTAACCAGTTTTGTTTCCCCAAAAAACTGATCTGCACACTGATCACACGCAATCAAGTGCCAAATTTATCCTGTATAATTTGAAGGTTATTCAGACAGACAGAGCATGCAACTGTCTTTTGTTTTTTAAAATAAAATATGAATATCTCAACTTACTTAGTCTGCCATGTTAAAGGTAGCATGGCATGAAAATCTCACTTTATGAGGTTTTCTAGCATAAATATGAGTTCCCCTAGCCTGTCTATGGTCCCCCAGTGGCTAAAACTTGCGTTCGGTGTGAAACGAGCGCTAGGTGTTCTGCTCACCTTTGGAAAAAACGGAGGCTCAAGCACGCTGATTTGGAATGTGGTTTCATATATCGTCACATAGCATCTAAGCTCCTCCCCTTACTCTGCCTGGCCCGCCCAGAGAATTTAGCCCGCCAATGAGACACGACCGTGCGAGCGCCACGTGTGTGTGTGTGTGTGTGTGTGTGTGTGTGTGTGAATACACACACTGTAACGCAAGTGTTTCTTGTCGGTTCTTTGACGTCTCTTGTATTTCCACAACGAGACTGTAGTTGGGGTTTCTCAGCCATGGTTGAGAAGGAATTTGGGGGAAAATAACTTTGGCTTTGACTCCCTGAAGTAGGCTACATGAACTGCGACATGCCGCCGGTTGCCGCGAGGCATCACCGCCTCGAAGCACCACCGCCCGGCAGCATAATCATAATATCGTCTGGAGGAGCACAAAGCTTTTGGCTGTGATAATAGGTATTATATGATACAGATATCTATGTATTTTTTGATATTATTTAGATATAGAGCTCCAGGACTGTAACGCAAGTGTTGTACACTTCCTTGTTATTTGGATAACCGTTTTGCTTTTGGTGTTATGGCGCATAACACGTCAGACTCTCGTCTCTGGTATTACTACAACGAGACTCATAGTGGGGGTAGTAGTTATCTCAGCCATGGTTGAGAATGAATTGGGGGAAAGGAACTTTGGCTTTGACTCAAGAACATGAACCACGACATGGAGGAGAAAGGGATTGTTGGCCGCAAATGTCTCCCGCTTGAGCCCCGCTTCCCGCTGCCGAGGGACCACCGCCTCGGCGCTGCAAGAGGCGGAGGTGCCTAAGCGCTGCCCGGCAACAATCCCTTTCTCCTCCATGTCGCGGTTCAGTCTATTTCAGATTGATGTGGACGTGGAAGAACCAGGAACGTCGGAGAACCCAACGCGGTAGTTTGAGATTCATAATATCGGCTCACACAGCTTTTGCCGTGATAATATATATTAGATGATATAGATATCTATGCATATGATATTATTTAGATATAGAGCTCCATGACTCCCGTGTGTTCTAGAATATTTACAGAACACGGCTAAAGGCTGGGTGCGCCTCGCCATTGTGATACATCCACTGTAAACAGAGCGCATGGTAACATGGCTGCAAGCTGCTCAGGGCCACACCCCCACCCTCCTCCTTGACCCACCTCACTCCTCCTCATTTGCATTATAGCTACAGACACCAAAACAGCACATTTGGGGGAAGCTCAATGTGCGACTGGCTCGGAGTGGCTTTAACTCCGCACAACGACTGAATTTCGGGAACGTCTTTGAATACTGTGTTAGTGGCCCACTAATACCTATATTAAAGCATCCATAAAATAGCATGTCATGGCACCTTTAACATGTTTTCTAGTGTGTGTAGCTGTATGAAGTCAGTCATGTTTCTGTCACATCTTAATGTTTAATGTTAAAGTTGTATCTGGACTGTTTGTCTTTCAGCATTGATGCTTCAAAAGAGGATGGAACACTTGGGTGACTCGCAAATGATAATCACAAAAGCCCAAACTGCAAAGTTAAAAAAGTTGTTGTTGAAGGAATGCCACACTTGTCTATTCGCCATAAAAGAAATATTTCCAAATGAAGAGATAACATACAATTATGGGGATTCCACATGGCCATGGCGTGCAATGGTGAGATTATTTTCTTAGTTCATCTTTTGTTACACAAATGTCCTAGAACACACTTTGTAATGTATTGTTTTTTCACCCACTGGCAAAGTGTTACCTGAGGACGACTGGGTGAAGTATGGGCCTGTTTTAGCTGGACTATTGTCTTAAACAGGGTGCTACATTGCCTCCACACTTTGGGTAAAATAGTAACTGGTGGAATGTTTTAGATTATTTGGAAAGATACACAGCCGCCTGGTTGCATTATGACTTGTAGGGATAATAGTGTGACTTGTAAGGACAGCCGGTAACATTACTAGCCTATCGCCTTTATCAAGCATGTTCGCACGTCCTCCATAACTGAAAAAACATTTTGTTCATGCAAGTGTAACCAGTACCTGGTGTCTATGGGCCAGATCGTCAGAAGATTCTAGTGTTCGTAAGGAGAGATATGGTACTGTCAGCCCCAGAAAGACGGCCGGAAGGACGAGCTCGCAAGAGTCATCCGAGTTATCTTCGCTTGTTTTTATATCGGTGTCAATCTGAAAGAAAAAGAAAAATGGCACAGCAAGACACATTATTACATCTCTTTGCTGGGGGATGTAGTGGTACCATAGGAGCCATCGTGACCTGTCCCCTGGAGGTGCTGAAGACGCGTCTGCAGTCCTCAGGTCTGGCCCTGCGCCCCTTCTTCCGGGTGCAGATGGGCTCGCTCAGCGGCACCAGGGTGACCCGTCCGGGGACGGTCACACCGGGACTCCTGCAGGTTCTGCGGTCAATTCTGGAAAAGGAGGGTACACGGTCGCTGTTTCGGGGCCTGGGGCCCAACTTAGTGTGTGTACCCCCCTCAAGAGCCATATATAGTTTGCTGCGTACTCAAAGTCCAAAGAGACGTTGAATGGCGTGTTTGAACCCAATAGTGGACCTGTACACATGAGCACAGCTGGTTTTGCAGCCTTTGTGACCAACTCTATGACAAACCCCATCTGGATGGTAAAGACAAGGATGCAGCTGGAGAAAAAGGCCCGAGGGGAGAAGACGAACGCGCTGCAGGTGGCCCGCAACGTTTACAGAGAAGAAGGCATGAGGGGCTTCTACCGCGGCCTCACCGCCTCCTACGCTGGCATCTCAGAGACCATGATCTAATTTCTCATCTACGAGACGCTGAAGAAGCGCCTCGCCGAGGGCCGCCATAGCTTGCCAACTTTTATGTAACCAGTACCTGGTGTCTATGGGCCAGATCATCAGAAGATTCTAGTGTTCGTAAGGAGAGATATGGTACTGTCTGCACAAGAATGACACACGGAAGCAATGGATATATTTCAAATATATATATATGTACTTGGTTTATTGTTTATGGCCACTTTGCAATGAGGAAGCCTCTAATTATTCAAGAAAAATAAAGAAAAAGACTCTGGAAAAGAGTCAGCCCTTACAAAAGAAAAACACAAAACAACAGGATTTAAAACACCTCTGACCAAATTAAAACATCCCTGAATCACACGTCTCAACAAAACAAACAGTACACAGCAAAATTTAGAACAGCCTACTCCAAAGATCTAGCTTCACTCGGACCATGTGGAAAACCACTCCGGTTTGGTCCGTGCGATTAAAATAAATAAATAAATAAATCAAAGTCTCTTGCCCCTACCACACTGCAGAAACAACAACACCTGCTCCTTCCGTTCAGGGTTCAAAAGGATCGCTCCGATGGGGGTAGCTCGCCAGTCTGTACACCGCTGCCGACCTCCAGGGAGGGCGAGCAGGATGCAGACGATCCAGGATCCAATCTCAATCCACACAACAAAAAAAAAAAACCCGGCCAAGGGTTTCGATTTACTGCACAGGCTTTTCGGGACTTTTAGTGGCGGGGGAATCTCTCTTCTTTAGGTTACTATAAAAAACAGTAGTCTATCGTCGAATCTCATCTGTGGCTCGTCCCGAAAAGGACGAATCTCCGTAAACGCTATATGCTGACGCTAAATAGAGACGGGTCTAATTTCTGATTGGCTAACTAAGCCAAACCAGTTGCCATGCGACTTTGTTGAGTTACAGGTGGTGTAACAAATCACGCCATACTTTTTAGATTCAATAATTTAAATGCATTCATTTGCAATATTTTCCCAATATATATCTTTATCTCATTCTGTGGCACTATTTAGAACGACAATACACAAGCCATGTATTTTTTTACTGATTAGTAACAAACTTTTAAAAGGGGTTGTGATTTAAATCGAATTAAATGAAAAGGTGTCATGTAAACCTGGGTTACACAAGTGTTCCTCAAACCTCTACAGACGTTATGACAATATACATTTCTTTTCTACAACTTCAGACACCTTGTGGAGAAGCATCGAACCCTGAGTCCAAGAAGGAAGCTCCAGCCTCGTCAACAACCAAGAAGGCAAGTTAAACTTTTATATAATGTCGGCCTTTTGAAGTTTTTAGATTTTGGTTCAGTGTCAGTGTTGAACTTATCTGATTGTGGTAAAACAGCATTCTCATTCCTGCAACTGCAATATATTTTGATTCTAAATATTATGAGCACATTGATGGTTGAATGAAAACAAGTCAATGTTTAAGTTGTCTATCTGTACTCTTTTACAGGGTCTCTTTGGAGAGAAAAGTGAGGCTGTTACTGGACTTAGTTTCCCTCCATACACAACAGGCGGTCATATAGTAAGTGTTGTATTCTTTCACCCACTGGCAAAGTGTTACCTGAGGACGACTGGGTGTAGTATGGGCCTGTTTTAGCTGGACTATTGTCTTACAGAGGGTGCTACATTGCCTTCACACTTTGGGTAAAATAGTAACTGGTGGAATGTTTTAGATTATTTGGAAAGATACAGAGCCGTCTGGTTGCATTATGACTTGTAGGGAAAATAGTGTGACTTGTAAGGACAGCCGGTAACATTACTAGCCTATCGCCTTTATCAAGCATGTTCGCACGTCCTCCATAACTACAAAACATTTCGTTCATGCAAGTGTTCCTCAAACCTCTACAGATGTTATGACAATATACATTTCTTTTCTACAACTTCAGACACCTCGTGGAGAAGCATTGAACCCTGAGTCCAAGAAGGAAGCTCCAGCCTCGTCAACAACCAAGAAGGCAAGTTGAACTTTTATATAATGTCGGCCTTTTGAGGTTTTTAGATGTTGGTTCAGTGTCTTAAAGAGGGTTTTACATTGCCTCCACACTTTGGGTCAATTAGTAACTGGTGGAATGTTTTAGATTATTTGGAAAGATACACACACACAAACACACTATTGTTGCTGTTATTGTTATTAGTATGCCCTAAAAGTATATCTGGACATTTCACTCTTAAAACTCACTTTACAATCGATATATATTTATTTTCTTACTTTTATGTTACATTTTGGATCCTCAGTGCCACCATGTATTTACCAGTGCAGTTGTCTCCAGTTTGGATCACTGTCAAGACTGTAGAGGACCCGTCTCAAGCCTAAAATGGATTGGTCTGACATGTAAAAGTCAGTATCCGTTACTGAAAATGTTTTTTTTTCTTTCATTTCAGTTCAATCATCATTATTTCAAAAGCATACCTAGGATTTCACTTGAGTTACTTTCATTTTTGTTAGTTATTTGATGTTTAAAACTTTTGCTTAAAAAATATAACAAGCTAATTCTCCTTTGTAAATTTGTTTCAGTATGTTCAAGATCATGGCACAAATCCTGCTTCACCAGGAATAACGAGTCACTGGTACGTTATCATATAACTATGAATGAGAGATCTGTTTGGATAATGTAAAAAAGTTGATAAAGATTTCTTTCGTATTTTTATATGAAGGTCACTGAACTTTCCAGTGTTGATGGTTCCATCTATGATGAAGACTACGTTCCTGAAACTGTAACAAGTAGTGAAGGATGCAGCTCTGATGAAGGCTGGGATCATATCCTTGCCACCGTCAATGAACCACATTGTAAGATTGCAAGTCCAACTGTCTCAGAGTCTTCTGAGGAGAGGGAATACACTGTGCCACAACCTATAAAATGTGTTGACCTGGAGGACAAGACTGCTTCTGACTCCAACAAAATCAGTTCTGATCATGAACCCACCACAAGCAATACTCAAGAGGCTCCCAAGTTTTAAGAAGAAAAAGAAGATGGTTATTCCAGAGTCTTGTTCTTCTGATAAGAGGGCAACAATTTCATGCAACTCTTCATGCACTCAAAAAAAATACTGTTATGTTTGCAAGAAACCTCAATCTAAAATTTCCCGTCACTTTAAAAAGCATGAAAAAGAAGAGCCTGATATTGCTGAAGCATTCTTGTTCCCTAAACACTCTAACGAGAGAAAAGTTATACTTGAGAAGCTGCGGAACAAAGGTAATTACCAACATAATCAAGAGGCAATGCAGAATCAGAGTGGACCACTGAAATTAAAACGAAGACCAGGAAGATCGAACCTCTCACTTAATGCCAAAATGTATGCGCACTGTGTGTATTGTAAAGGCATGTTTGTTCGCAAAGAGCTTTGGCGCCATTTGCGTAGATGTCCTTCAAAGGAAGTCTCAAACACTGACGCAACTGGTAGGGCCAAAGTCTTAGTTCTGGCTGATGTTGCAGAGTCAACATTCTCCAAAGCTATTTCTCCTGGGTTGTGGAAGATCCTTGGAAATATGAAGCAAGATGAGGTATCATCAGCATCTCGAAATGATTTCCTCATACTGCAACTTGGTCAGTCTCTCTACAACAAACATGGAAGTGATCCAACAAAATTTGAATACATGAGACAGAAAGTTCGGGAAATGGGCAGGCTATTGTTGAGCTTGAGAAAAAGTTATATTTTTAGCTTTGAAGATGCTGTAAAACCGACAAACTTTTACAGAGTTATTGAGGCTGTGAAAGCCATTGCGGGTTATGATGAAGAGAAGCACTGCTATCGCACACCAAGTATTGCTCTAAAATTAGGACACTATCTAAAGAAGATTGCTGACATTATTCTCTGCAGAGCCATTTCAGCAGAAGATGAAGTGACGGTAAAAGCAGCAGAGCGATTCACAAGGCTGTGCACAAAAGAATGGACCGAAGTTGTCTCCCACACTGCTCTTGCTACTTTGAGCAAGTCAAAGTTCAACAAACCTTCGACCATACCATTCACACAGGATGTGCAGCTTTTGCACCAGTATCTGGAGAAGAAATCAGTTGATGCTGTTGAGAACCTTAAGAAGCACGAGTCGCCACAGATGTATGCAGAACTTGCCAGGGTGACACTCACGCAAATAATTATCTTCAACAGACGCCGTGCAGGAGAAGTTTCAAAAATGACACTTGAGTCTTTCATGAAAAGAGACCAGACTGAGCTCCATGAGGACATAGCTAATGGTCTCTCACTGTTTGAGCAAAAGCTAGCAAAGCACTTCAGCAGGGTTGAAATTATGGGCAAAAGGGGAAGAAAAGTTGCTGTTTTATTAAACCCTGAGGTTGTCAATGCAACAGCCCTTCTTGCAGACAAAAGAGATGCATGTAATGTCCACAAAGACAACCCTTTCCTATTTGGAAGGCCACAGTGCCCCCCCACTAGTTTCTACAGGGGACAGGACTGCATCAGGATCTTTGCAGGTCAATGTGGTGCAAAGAATTCTGA
Source organism: Pollachius pollachius (assembly GCF_949987615.1). Classification (NCBI taxonomy): domain Eukaryota; kingdom Metazoa; phylum Chordata; class Actinopteri; order Gadiformes; family Gadidae; genus Pollachius; species Pollachius pollachius. Next base: position 16,232,763 of record NC_136937.1, on the reverse strand, counting down.
ATATCTTCGGTCTACACATCTTCGCAAGCACGTTGCAACACTATCCCAGATTCTGAACCTCGAGAATAATGAGCTGGACCAACTAGCCAACTTTTTGGGCCATGACATACGGGTCCACAGAGACTTTTATCGGCTTCCAGAGGCAACCATAGAAATTGCAAAAATCTCAAAGCTTCTATTGGCCATGGAGAAAGGATCTCTGGCAACATTCCAAGGAAAATCTCTTGACGAGATTGACATTGAAGGTATGTGCCTAATTTAATTATTTTTTTATTAATACTGCTGCTTCTATTACAAATACTGCTACTACTATTAATGATAATATTAAATTGAGTGTGTGCTCATCAAAGCCTTTATTTTACTTTAGAGGAATTAGAACCTGACCTGGAAGAAGGTGAAGCTGAAATTGGTGGTGTAGCAGGTAAAGACGAAGATGAAGACGGTGTAGCAAATGAATACGAATATGAAGACGGTGTAGCAGATGAAGATGATGACGGTGTAGCAGATGAAGACAAAGATGAAGACGCAGATGGAGAAAATACAGACAACGAAGGGTCAGATCCTATCCTTGGACTAAGGGGTATGTAATGAAAATGTGCACTTTCAACATGCATTTAATGATACAGAGGATTTGGGTGTGGACCATATAGAATAAATGGCAGTTAAGGCCCAAAACTTCTAGCACCCCTTTGTTGCTTCATTGGAACCAATACGTCTTTAACGTTTCTAGCACATTGCTCTTGATTATAATAATATCATAGTATTTGTTATTGGATTTATCATTAGTTTTAAAATTGGGAAATGCAATCAAAGCCTGCATCAGCTTGCATTGCTGGTTTTTGGAATAATATTGGTATTATCCTCAGACACTTAATTTATATGGATTGTCAAGTTACATTTTGGAATGGGTTTGAGGTTTTGCTTTTTATTTTTATTAGGGAAAAGAAAAAAATTGGATTTTACCAAGGATGAAGCAAACATCTCGAAAGGTAAATTTAATAAGCAATTTAACATTAGTGGTCCTTTTGATAACCAGGTACTGGAGAGACTAAAGTCATGTTCAGGCTGCCAACCCAAATCAAGTCAATTTACATGTTGCTTTCTTTTCCTTAGGGAAAAAAAAAACAAAGATGACATTGATCCAGGAAGAGGCCAAGAGTTCCAAAGGTATATAGATGTCAGCTGGATGAATATGGACTGGGATACAAATTAGTTTGTTGGCTTAGATTTAAATTGTTTACACGTTGCTTTGTAACGTGCTCCGCTCCGACTAATGTTGCTGGACTATTTGTGTTGGCGGATGCAAATACATTCTTAAATTATCAATTTATTAAAGTTAACTTATGAATTTAACTTGTACAACTGCTGTATAAGAGCTATCACATGAGGAGGAGTAATGTTGTCGCTCTATTTCAGCACAGCCTCGTACCTATACGACTATATAATTTCTTTTGTTTACATAATTTTTTTTTGTAAATTAAGTTCCACACGAATGTAAAAGCCAAACGCAATAAAAGCATTTCTTGTTTTCTTTAGGAAAAACAAATCGGTTGGAAACCAAGGGTGAGGTCACCAGATCCAAAGGTAGGACTCCACCCATTCATCCCTTTATTTTCAAGCTGCTTATCCTTTTACGGTTGCAGTTTCAAGTGTGCAGGTGCAGACCCATGAAAGGATTGGACAAGATTTAATGGGCTACATGTAATATGTTTCTGGTTTCATCATAGCTGGTGTTATGCTGAACATTAAATCTAAATTAAACTTAGAATGTTGTACACAATCTAAGCAAGACGAAAATGTTCTTTATGATCGACAGAGGTCAACCGAAGAAGATCTGTGAAAAGGCCGTGGAGCAAAAAGGAAGTTATTGCTGCCATGAAACACTTCAAATCACACATAACAAAGGGAAGCCTTGCAACAATGTTGGAGTGTGGGCAGTGTAAGCTTGCTGAGGACCCTGTTTTGAGACAAAGAACTGTTCAAAACATAAGAGATTTTGTCAGGAACAGGGGACTGTTGTTCAAAAAGAAATTGGTCGTATAGAGACCGGTTTGCAATCGTTGTTTAGAGAACATGTTTGTTCAGTTATAGGCCTACTTTTTTTCTATTTTGTTCTTTTTCTTTTTGGAGAATGTATACAGTATCTGTAGTGTATGATTTCCCTTTTTTATCTGCAGTTAATACCCGGAGGGGCAAAACCCCCTTTTTTTTTGGAAAACAAGCACGGGCTGTTGTAAAAGGTTGTTCACCAGAAATGATATCTAGAACCTTCAAGGATCGCTGGCTGGCTGGCTGGCTGGCTCCATCCATCCATCCATCCTTGAAGGTCCTATATCATTTATGGTGAACAACCTTTTACAACAGCCCATGCCCATAAAATCAGTTTGCCACCTGGGTATAATATAAAATATTTTGCACTGTAATTGTATGTTGGTGAATATACTGTATGTATGTAGATACATATAGTTTATATACTTTTATTTAATTGTAATAACTATTCGTTTATAATTTTTTTACAACTCTTGTAAAACAGGCCTGATGTTAAAAAAAATAATGTGTCTTTATACATAATAAATGTATTTTTGCTTTACCACTTAATCGTCAAATCCCGCCGGTGGGCAAGTTTTAGTTACACCACCCCTTCCCCCCAACATGCTGGCTCAATTTTCGGCATCATTCAGTTGAGTGATATAGTCATGTCATACACCGTTTGAAAGCTTAGAATCTCAGGAATGTCATCCAATGTCAACCATTCGGTGGAATAAATATGTTTAGCGAATATAGATCAAAATATAAGAGTCCACAGAAATCGAATATCAACATTATTTTAGTCTAATTACAGTGTATATGCACAAGCCATCTTTTACAAAGCAGCCGAAAAATAGAAAACCGAAACGCTGCAATGTTTTTTTGTAGAAAACTGTGATTTAGGGTTTGAATTCCGCTAATGTCGTCTGATTCATGGAATCCAGGGTCTCGCCAGGGTCTCTCGGTGACATGGAGCCCTCACACATGTCTGTAAGACCAATACTTCCTTGTTTACAAGCCTTACAAGCCAATGAGGCGATCACTATCAAAACGTGGCATGTATACTTTGATTGACAGCTACACCAGCAGACAGCAAGGGTCGGAAGGGTAGATATCCTAATAGCCAATGAAAAGACCTTTCCGACGATATCCAGCATGTCAATCCCCGTCTCACGTGTGGAAAACAAATGCGCAATGGGTGTGCGTAAACTAGCAGGCTCTTCCCCAGAGTGAGTGTGAAGCAAGTGGTTGATTTGCGCGCTCGTGTGCGGTTTTATTTTTATTTACTTTTGCGAGTTTGGTTTTATGAACATTTTGAAAGATGCCTAAATGCCCGGAGAAGAAAGGAGGGGGAGGGTGGGAGGGAGGGAATCATGTACACCTCTTTTATACATATTTTAAAGGGGACATCTCATACCACCAGGTGTGAGTGTGATTAGCCATTACAAGCCGTTTTCAAAATGTGCAGCATTGTGACATCACAGGTGGGCGTGTCCATCTAGATGTGTGACGGATAGATGGACACGCCAACCTCTGATGTCACAGTGCTGCACATTTTCAAACCTGCTTGTAATGGCTAATCACACTCACACCTTGTGGTATGAGATGTCCCCTTTAAAAACAAAGTGGTCAAAAAAGATGTTTATTTGAAGTACAATGCAGTCTTGTTGAGCAAATTACAAGATCATTTCTGTTAAAAACAGACTGACCAGAGGAGTGCTTTATTTCAAATATGGAAAATAATAAGTCTTTTTTTCCCACTCTTTTCGAGCAGAAATATACAAATAATGACAAAAAATAAGCACACAACAATCTGAAACTCTTAGGTTAACCAATCCTTAGGAATTGATCTTTAACTTAATTCTGACAAACTGTCATATTTCTACTATACCTATTTGAGAGTCTAGGAAAAATATTAATTCAGAAGGTACCAATTTATAGAAGACATGGAATATACACTCACCGGCCACTTCATTAGGTACACCTTGCTAGTACCGGGTTGGACCCCATTATGGCTTCAGAACTGCCTTAATCCTTCGTGGCATAGATTCAACAAGGTACTGGAAACATTCCTCAGAGTTTGGTCCATATTGACATGATAGCATCACGCAGTTGCTGCAGATTTGTCGGCTGCACATCCATGATGCGAATCTCCCGTTCCACCACATCCCAAAGGTGCTCTAGTGCAGGGATTCCCAAAGTGTGGTGGGCGCACCCCTGGGGGTGCGCGAGCTGCCGCTAGGGGGTGCGCGAGATGAAAAATGTAATGGCTGTAAATAAACATTTCCTTTGTAAAATTTCAATGAAAAACTGTAATTTTAATTAATAAAAAAAATTAACTTCATTTATTTTTAAGTAGCCTAATATCACATGAGCAATGTTGTGTCGCTCTGTTTCAGCGCCGCTTTGATTCGGTCCTAGAAGTAGCCTATAACAGCAGTTGGAGCGGAGCGCGTTGCCAAGCAACTGCGTAAACAACTTAACTGTCGAACCAACTGCTGTATAATTTCAAATATGCGCACATAGTTTTTGGCCCCTACATTCATTATCGCAAATATGCTGAATTGGCTGAAGTCAGGAAAACTGTCAGGCGAGACATCTAAAGTAAAAGTTAGGGATGAAGGAGGAGAGGAACCAAGAGAGAGTGAAACATCGGAGGAAACAGAGGAGATAATTGGAGCGGATCCGGGAGAAGAAAACGAGACGGAGACACCAAATGATGAACGTGAGGACACCGCAAAGGAGGGAAGGTGATGGCAACAAGGCAAAAGAGGTGAAGAGGGTGAACACCAGACGGGGAAAAAAAGAAGGAAATATGATGAAAACTATCTGGGTCTTGGCTTCACTTGGATTGGTGATACAGACTGCCCTAAGCCGCAGTGCGTGGTGTGCAGTGAAGTGCTAGCAAACAGCTGCCTGAAGCCTTCTTATCTACGTCGCCACTTTCACACGAAGCACGCTAATTTAACTCAAAAGCCCCTTACATTTTTTAAATCAAAATTGGAGGAGTTGCAAAACAGCCAAAAACAACTGCAGTTTCATTCATATGTTGGGTCTAAACAAGACGCATTACGGGCTTCATATCTTGTCAGCTACAGAATTGCGAGAAAGGGGCTGCCTCACACAATTGCCGAAGACGTGTGATTGCCAGCTGCCAAAGAGATGGTGGGATGCATGATTGGAGAGAAAGAAGCAAAAAAGTTAGACATGATTCCAGTATCCAATAACACTGTCGCGCCGCATCAATGCAATGTCTGAAGACATCCTGGCTACATTAGTCAGCCGTGTGAAAGAGAGCGAGTTTTACTCTCTGCAAGTAGACGAGTCTACAGATGTGGCAAATCTGGCCAATCTTCTGGTGTATGTCCGTTACCTTTTTGAAGGCACGGTACAAGAAGATTTTCTGTTCTGTCGGCCCCTTGCTACCCGAACAACAGGATTGGAAATCTTCAATTTAATTGATGGGTTTATGAGGACCAACGGCATCGACTGGACAGGCTGCGTGGGCATTTGCACTGACGGGGCAAAATCGATGACGGGGAAGCACACAGGGCTTATAGCTCATATCAGGAAAGTGTGTCCATCCATTCAATGGTTACACTGCAGTGTTCACAGGGAGGCCTTGGCAGCCAAAAACATGCCAGCTGATCTACTTGCAGTACTGAATGATGCCGTGAAACTGGTCAACTTCATTAAAGCTCGCCCGCTAAATTCAAGACTGTTCACGCTGTTATGCAACGAGATGGGCAGCGAACACAAAGCACTGCTGCTGCATACTGAAGTGCGTTAGTTGTCCCGCGGCAAAGTGTTGACAAGGCTTTTTGAACTGCGACACGAGCTTCAGCAGTTTTTTGAGGACAATCCATTTCATTTGGCTTCCAGTCTGCATGACGAAGACTTCCTGAAGAGGCTCGCCTATCTGGCGGACATATTTTCTGCTCTGAATGAACTGAACCTAAGTCTGCAGGGAGTCAGTGTAACCGTGTTCAACACACAAGACAAGATCGAAGCTACGATGAAGAAGCTACGCTTCTGGGCGAGCTGTGTGAGTGGGAACACACTCTTGTGTTTCCCTACGCTTCACGAGTTCTTGGGGGAAAATGACGTGCACCTGGGTGAGCACGTGAAAAGCCTCATCATTGAACATCTCAACCAACTCGCCGAGCAGCTACGGAAATACTTCCCACCTATGGACACATCTCAAGCGTGGATTCGCAACCCGTTTGAAGTTTCCCTCCCGGTCCCCCAGCTGTCATTTCACGAGCAGGAACAGCTGATCGAGCTGTCATCTGACGGGGCTCTGCAGTTGCAGTTCAAAAAAAAGCCACTTGTCGATTTTTGGACTGAGTCAATGCCATCGTACACAGTCCTGGCAAAGAAGGCCTTGAGAGTGTTGATGCCCTTCGCTACAACGTATCTGTGCGAGGCTGGCTTCTCTGCTCTGACAGCAGTTAAGACTAAATATCGGCAAAGACTGGATGCTGTTGAGAAAGATTTGAGGCTTAAACTGTCTTCAATTGCGCCAAACATCGCAGAGCTTTGTGCCAAGATGCAGGCCCACCCGTCGCATTAATATGGGTAAGTATTTGGCCAAATGGTATTGATATTATTGCTACAAATATACTGGAAATACTCACACGCACACCCTCCCTGTTTCTCCCCCTCTCTCTCTCTCTCTCTCTCTCTCTCTCGCTGCAGGCTGAGCCAGCTGCGCTGCACTGAAAAATCCCCAGGATCCCGGTTTATTTTTTATTTTTTAATCTGTTCCTGAGCCATGCTCTTTGTTATTTATGTTGTGTGTAACTTATTGCAATTTCATTCAAATTACAGGCGTTCTAATGTTATTTCCATAACCTGTTGTATAATGACGGGGCTGTTAGCTCCACGGTCATTTAAACTTGCTGCAATTTGTGTTCAACGCGGCTCAATAATATTATAACATGTTCACAACTTATCTGCTTTCTGCCTCTGATTATTTTTTCCCTTAGAAAGGGTCTCATATATGTCCATATTTTGGACCAAGGCCTAGTGCCCTCATCTTGAAAGTGTCATAGTTGGAATTGTTTGTACATAAATTGAATAAGTTGATAATAGTTCTATAATAAGTTAATGATATTTTTTACAACAAATACATGGGAGAGTTTCATGCAATCTTAATACTAAATATTTTAAGAAATTGAACCCCCCCCCCCCCCCCCCCCCCCCCCCGGTGCGTCAACCGGGTTGCGACATAGAAGGGGGTGCACGGCTAAAAAAGTTTGGGAACCGCTGCTCTAGTGGATCGAGATCTGGTGACTGTGGAGGCCATTTGAGTACAGTGACTCATTATGTTCAAGAAACCAGTCTGAGATGATTCGCGCTTTATGACATGGCGCGTTATCCTGCTGGAAGTAGCCATCAGAAGATGGGTACACTGTGGTCATAAAGGGATGGACATGGTCAGCAACAATACTGAGGTAGGCTCAATTGGTACTAAGGGGCCCAAAGTGTGCCAAGAAAATATCCCCCACACCATTGCACCACCACCACCAGCCTGAACCGTTGATACAAGGCAGGATGGATCCATGCTTTCATGTTGTTTACGCCAAATTCTGACCCTACCATCCGAATGTCGCAGCAGAAATCGAGACTCATCAGACCAGGCAACCTTTTTCCAATCTTCTATTGTCCAATTTTGGTGAGCCTGTGTGAATTGTAGCCTCAGTTTCCTGTTTTTAGCTGACAGGAGTGGCACCCGGTGTGGTCTTCTGCTGCTGTAGCCCATCCGCCTCAAAGTTTGACGTGTTGTGCGTTCAGAGATGCTCTTCTGCATACCTCTGTTGTAACGAGTGGTTATTTGAGTTACTGTTGCCTTTCTATCAGCTCGAACCAGTCTGGCCATTCTCCTCTGACCTCTGGCATCAACAAGGCATTTGCGCCCACAGAACTGCCGCTCACTGGATATTTTCTCTTTTTCGGACCATTCTCTGTAAACCCTAGAGATGGTTGTGCGTGAAAATCCCAGTAGATCAGCAGTTACTGAAATACTCAGACCAGCCCTTCTGGCACCAACAACCATGCCACGTTCAAAGTCACTTAAATCACCTTTCTTCCCCATTCTGATGCTCAGTTTGAACTGCAGCAGATTGTCTTGACCAAGTCTACATGCCTAAATGCATTGAGTTGCTGCCATGTGATTGGCTGATTAGAAATTTGCGTTAACGAGCAGTTGGACAGGTGTACCTAATAAAGTGGCCGGTGAGTGTATGTGCAGATACTAAAATACCATTTGTATTTAACATCATAAAATACACTCATCTTTACACACATATGCATGTACTGTATGTATGTATATATATATATATATATATATATATATATATATATATATATATATATATATATGGTTTTCAATATTTTTGACATTTTGCTTTGGTCTTTGAATCCTTGATGTCATGTGGTGAACTTTTTTGTCCATTGTAAAGACATGTCATTTTTCACTCCCTTTCTCAATAAGTTTAGGCTGTGCAAGTGCTGCTGCCATCTTTCCATGTCTCTGAAGTCTGAGCAAATGAGAAAATGGTCACTGCTTGTACCAACGCTCTTGACCCACTATGGGTCAGTCGGGTTTTATATTGCACATACACCACTAGCAACTTATCAACCAAAACTAATGGTCAATTGTTGTTTTTTTTATTCTGGTATTGCACATTTCTAAAATAATGTAGTTATGGGGTACTTTTTCCCATACCAAAAACTAATGCAACACTAGTTTTAAGGTAATATCGAGTTAAACCATTGTTGTGCTTATAACCAATGGATTGATACATTTGTGTGTATATTTGAATTTGAAATTTTTATTATTGTCATGCATTAGCATGCCCAGCCCACAAGGGCTTACAAGACACCATTATTAAATATAGACAGACCAAAAACCAAAAGTAGATGCTAAAAAATACTAACATTAACAATATAAACCATCCTGACGTTTCATCCAGGCTTTAGTAACAAAATAGGCTAACTTATAAACATTAAAGATAAACAAACCTTCCATCCTGACATCCTGTTTTGAGCAAACAGTTAATTTACAAAAGGCACTCTTAGTTCATCATAGAAGGGATAGTATAAAAGAAAATGAGATTCATTCTCCACTTCTCGTAAATCACAAAGTTCACAAAGTCTCTGTTCCTCTGGGATATTTTTAAATTTATAATGTCCGGATATACCATTGATGTCCTCATAACCAAGGGATTTGCTTTGTGTATGTGTGTGTAATGTCCAGCTAAACCATTATTGTCTTCAAGACTACGGGTTTTCTACATTTGTGTGTGTGTGTATGTTCGATGTCCAGATATACCATTGATGTCCTTATAACCAAGGGATTTGCTTTGTGTATGTGTTTGTGTATGGGCATGTCCTGCTAAACAAGGGGGGTCCTCATAAGTCATGATTATGCTTGGAAACGCCCAGTTCCGCCTTGTCCCGCCCCGTCCTCACAGTGAATGTATACTTTCAGGTATTCAAATCTCTCGACTCTTTCATCAAAATGAAATTTAAAGTAGTAGGTAATTTTTCTGAGATTTTTTGGAGCAGTTTAATGTAATTCATGTCTCTACGGCATGGGGAAAGGGGTGTCCCCATGTACATGTGATTTAACAAGTATGGTAAAACTGACCCCGTAAACCACCCGTGTGTTTGTGTGTGTGTGTGTGTGTGTGTGTGATTACACACACTGTAACGCAAGTGTTGTACACTTCTTTGTTATTTGGAAAACTATTCTGCTTTTGGGGTTATGGCGCATAACATGTTGGTTCTCTGACGTCTCTGGTATTTCCACAATGAGACTGTAGTGGGGGTTATCTCAGCCATCGTTGAGCGCTGTTGCCTGCTGCCTGCTGCCCAGAGGCGACACCACCACAAAGCACCACCGCCCGGCAGCAGGCAGCCGGATGCGGGCAGCGGGCAACGGGCGGTTCAGTCTACTTCAGATTGATGTGGAAGTACAAGAACCAGAGACGTCCGAGAACCCGACACATTTGTTTGTGATCCATAATATCATCTGGAGGCACACACAGCTTTTGGCCATGACATTATGTATTATTTGATATGTATTATATGATATTATTTAGATATAGAGCTTCATGACTGTAACGCAAGTGCTGTACACTTCTTTGTCATTTGGATAACTGTTCTGCTGTTGGTGTTATGGCGCATAACACGTCGGTTCTTTGACGTCTCTGGTATTTCCACTGTAGTTGGGGCTATCTGGCCTCTGCCACGAGGCACCACCACCGCGAAGCACCACCGCACGGCAGTGGGCAGCGCACAGTTCAGTCTACTTCAGATTGATGTGGAAGTGGAAGAATCAGAGTCGTTTGTGATTCATGATATCGTCTGAAGGCGCACAAAGCTTTTAGCCGTGATAATAGGTATTATATGACATGTAGGCCCATTAGGTTACATGATATTATTTATTTATAGAGCTCCAGGACTGTAATGCAAGTGTTGAAGGCCTACACTTCTTTATTTGGATAACCGTTCTGCTGTTGGTGTTATGGCACATAACACGTCGGTCTCTCGTCTCTGGTATTAATATAAATAATATAATATGATATTATTTAGATATAGAGCTCCAGGACTCTTGAATATTTGCAGAACATGGCCAAAGGCTGTGTTTGCTTCGCCATTGTGATATATCCACTGTAAACAGATTATGGTTCCGTGGCTGCAAGCTTTTCAGGGTCACACCCCCACCCTCTTCATTTACCCGCCTCTCTCCTCCTCATTTGCATTAAAGCTACAGACACCGAAACTGCGCGTTTGGGGAAGGCTCAATGTGCGACTGGCTCGTAGTGGCTGTAATTCTGCACCACGGCTGAATTTCAGGAATGTCTTCAAATACTGTGTTAGGGGCCCACTAATATTTTTATTAAAGCATCCATAAAGTAGCATGCCATGGGACCTTTAATGCTAGCTGGGATGATTATGGTAATGAAGCTGGAGAAAATGGCATTTCCAGTCATGATATTGATAGAGGTAATAATTCCAACGTCAGTCAGACGCAGGGTGGGGATAATGTATCGCCTCTGAACAGCTGAGGTCTGCATTTTGGAGCAATTTAATTTGCACAAAGGCCCAAAGATGGTGGAATCTCTCCGACTGACTGCACCTTTTATGGCGGCAGAGTGAAACAATAGACCCCGGGATGCGTGACGATTCAGTTAAATAGTTGGAGGTGCCGTAACAGCAGCAGCAGGGACAGTTTCAAGGTTTTTATTAATAAATCTCTCTCTCTCTCTCTCTCTCTCTATGTTCTCCCCTTTATGATGTGAGCAAAATCCAATATTGCTAGAGGAAAACTGTAATAGATAATTTCAAAGTGGCTTTAGTAAAGAGGATTAATTCAATGACGGTAGAGGTTTGCATATGATTTATGTATGTTGACTTTCAGGGTAATCATCATGCTCCCTGCTCAGTACTCTCATATTCTAAATGAGACTTCTCGATGACCACCCACCAAAAGACAAACAAACAAACATCAGTTTCCATCCATCAAACCCTCATTACCAGCCGTGGGGTTTTGCACCCTAAAGGGATTCATCACTAATTCATCATCCCAAAGTTCACCCAAAGCACTTCAAATGTAATTATTATGTGATGAACACAAACATTTCCTCAGACGGGTGGGGGGATGGGATTTCAACCCAAGGACACAGAGAAGATACCGACACATCCTGATGTGGTTCAGAGTGCCCTTCTGGTGTCATTCAGATTTGCTTGAATTTGTTGATCTGATTTCCTGAAACTCATCGCATCATGTGTGTGTGTGTGTGTGTGTGTGTGTGTGTGTGTGTGTGTGTGTGTGTGTGTGTGTGTGTGTGTGTGTGTGTGTGCACTCGTTTTAGAGACATATCAGGACAATTTTATGAAAACTCACCTTCAATGTCAGGACGCTCGGAAATATGAGGACATTTTCGGAGTCCTCATTTTTCCGAGCTTACTACAGTGTTCTAAACTACCATAGAATGCCCCTAAACAAAAAATCTGACATGTCTTTAAATTTCACAATTTTGTAATTTGGAGTGTGTGTGAGTGTTTGTACTTTTTGCTCACCTGTGAATACGCCAACTAGTGGTCAGTTTGGGAATTTTAACACACTCTAAACACACTTTCATAGTCACGTGACTAATATGTCACGTGACTAATTTCACAAAATGGCAATTTTGTTTGAGCACACCATGGGAGCACACTTACCAACTAATTAAGATAGATTTACTTGAATACACATAATCCATGATATCATAGTCAACTATAACTATAAAATCCCGATAATTACGTTTTTGTACAGCAACTCTTCATTCTGTACAAGGATGAGCGCATTGTCTCCTTTTAAATGAAAACACCTACCTATCATTCGCTGCCGCTGGAAAAAACCCATGACCCATGACCTCAACTGACAACCAATAGGAAGCAAACTTTTAAGCTAATGTTAGCGAATTAGCTGAAAGGAAGGTGCCACATTCTCCAAACGGAACTGGACGAAGTGTATGAGAAATGAAGGTAATACATTTGTTTCTTTAATTACAACTAAAGATAGTTATTCTCTAAGCTGTTGTTACATCTCAGTGTTCTTGACCGACATTGCTACTTGGCACTAAATCGTTTTTTCTGGAATTTATATTATGTTTTTTAAATGTATGATATTGGTTGTTCAGTGCAGACAATATTAATTGTCGAGCTTACAGTGTTATAATTTTATAACAATATTTATCTTTGAAGATGTTAAGGTGTTAAGATTTCTGACAGTACCCTATTCTGATGGTATCTGACTAGCTTAATAAGCTAATGATATACAGCATTAGTAAGAACATAAGTGAGATATGACTAAAGGCAGACTAATACCATTTGATGAATCCTAATTTGATTCCAATCAAGTATTGGTCTTTTCTGTATTTGTCTCGCTGACTTTTTTTCATCTTCCAATGAAGTTTGTTTGCTAGTTGAGGAGCACATGGGCAATTGACGAGCATGTCAAATAGAAGAGCCAGACTTAGTCCTGAGGGTGAGGCTATTAATTTTATTTTATCTGGAAGTGACAAGCCTTGTTATAAGGTCAATTGGATCAATGAACATAAAGGTATGTTATGCACACACTCTACACTTGTTGGGTCATACCATATTGGAATGTCATCTGAAACACATTCAAGTCTTTTTAGCTGTAGATCTCATTAAATCCCACATAAAATACTTCTCCTCGTGATTTTCTTAGTTTTCAGACATTTCTTTTGAATGTTGTCACCTTTTTTGGTCCTTACCAGTTTGCACCCCTGCAATGGATTTTTCCCCTAAATATTAAATCATACATATTGATAAGCAGGCTAAATGGGTCTGATCAACTGCAATTCATAAACCTAATGTGTGCTGTATTACTTGATACTAAATTGTTAACTTTGTTGTATCAGGACGTGGTGTATTTGCCTGTGCACCAATTGAAAAGGGATCCTTTGTCCTCGAGTACCGTGGGGAGTTAATATCGCAATATGAACGGGACAAGAGGCAGGGGAAGTATACGGAAAACCAAAATGCTTTCTTGTTTGATTTTGAATGGAACAATGGCTCATGGTGGTAAGTGAAAGCCTATAAGACATCAGTTAGTCTCTATACCCTTATGGGTTTTGTGGAGAAAGTTTGAATCTGTTTCCCTCTTCAATTTTAGCTTAGATGCGTCCTGCGAAGACGGTTCACTGGGGCGGCTGGTGAATGATGCCAACAGGTCCCCAAATTGCAAAATGAGAAAGATGACAGTCCAATGTAAACCTCATCTTTGCCTGTTTGCGATTGAAAACATCCAAGCAGAGAGTGAAATAACCTATGATTATGGAGAATCTCCGTGGCCATGGCGTGCTCTGGTAAGTAAATCCTCTTGATAGATTAGAATGTATAGGATCTGTTAAAGAATTATAAAATGTATAAACACATGTCCCTTCTTGCATGTATGTTCTCACCACTTTATGTGTGTACACAAATGATTTTCTCTGTTTTAATTTAAATGGATTATAGTACAAAATATTTCTGACAGCTTATTGTTGAATTTCGTTTCAGACACAAACTGGCAAGATCCCAGCTCATACTTCAGCGGACCCAGAAGAGAACCAGAGATCCACCTCATCCTTCCAACAGGTTATTACACATTTATTGTTTCTATTTAAATTAAATTGATGTCTCAGTCATTCCAATATATATATGAAATGGCTTCTGACTATCACAACCAATGTTTTTGTGCAAAATGTTCACAATATCAACATTTCCATAAGTTGGTTCAATATCATAGCGTTAACAAAATTAGCCTTACCATTTGACAGAACTAACCGCCCCTCAAAACATCAAATTAATCTTTATTCTCACTAAATCCTTTTTTTTTTTTTCCCTTTGGCAATGATTTTGCCCATTTAACATACTTCTTATCAATTTGCGTGATTTAATTTCTACAGCAGTAGATCCATTTACATTAGTGTTGGGGCTTTTCAGCTTTCTTTGAGAACAAAAAGATAAGTCAAAGTCAGGAACCTTCACTCTAGATGTGTTCAGTCGTCAGGTCCTCATTTTGTACTTAGTCTGTGTAAGGCTCAAATGTGTTTCAGATGACGTCCCAATATGGTATGACCCAACAAGAGTAGAGTGTGTGTGTTACACGGTCCTCATATTGTTGGGTAGCAGATATTTTAGTTTGAACCATTTCTATAGAGTTACATAAAAAGCCCAGATCCACGTGTGAATTATTTTAACTAACATCTGTGTTCCCTACATGCAAAGTCAATGCAGCCCTTGACCTCAGCAATGAGTTTCATTCCAAAGGCGATTATGATAGACTGGTGGTAGGAATATATTGTAAATTAAATGAGTATGATCATTAGTTTACTAACTAGATTTGATCTATATTATAATACAGAATATTTCTGACAGCTTATTGTTGTATTTCGTTTCAGACACAAAGTGGCAAGATCCCAGCTCATACTTCAGCGGACCCAGAAGTGAACCAGAGGTCCACTTCATCCATCCAACAGGTTATTACACATTTATTGTTTCTATTTAAATTAAATTGATGTCTCAGTCCATTCCAATATATATATGAAATGGCATCTGACTATCACAACCAACGTTTTTGTGCAAAATGTTCATAATATCAACATTTCCATAAGTTGGTTCAATATCATAGCGTTAACAAAATTAGCCTTACCATTTGACAGAACTAACCGCCCCTCAAAACATCAAATTAATCTTTATTCTCACTAAATCCTATGTTTTTTTTCCCCTTTGGCAATGATTTTGCCCATTTAACATACTTCTTATCAATTTGCATGATTTAATTTCTACGGCAGTAGATCCATTTACATTGGTGTTGGGGCTTTTCAGCTTTCTTTGAGAACAAAAAGATAAGTCAAAGTCAGGAACCTTCACTCTAGATGTGTTCAGTCGTCAGGTCCTCATTTTGTACTTAGTCTGTGTAAGGCTCAAATGTGTTTCAGATGACGTCCCAATATGGTATGACCCAACAAGAGTAGAGTGTGTGTGTTACACAGTCCTCATATTGTTGGGTAGCAGATATTTTAGTTTGAATCATTTCTATAGAGTTACATAAAAAGCCCAGATCCACGTGTGAATTATTTTAACTAACATCTGTGGTCCCTACATGCAAAGTCAATGCAGCCCTTGACCTCAGCAATGAGTTTCATTCCAAAGGCGATTATGGAAGACTGGTGGTAGGAATATATTGTAAATTAAATGAGTATGATCATTAGTTTACTAACTAGATTTGATCTATATTATAATACAAAATATTTCTGACAGCTTATTGTTGTATTTCGTTTCAGACACAAAAGTGGCAAGATCCCAGCTCATACTTCAGCGGACCCAGAAGTTAACCAGAGATCCACTTCATCCTTCCAACAGGTTATTACACATTTATTGTTTCTATTTAAATTAAATTGATGTCTCAGTCCATTCCTATATATATATGAAATGGCTTCTGACTATCACAACCAACGTTTTTGTGCAAAATGTTCACAATATCAACATTTCCATAAGTTGGTTCAATATCATAGCGTTAACAAAATTAGCCTTACCATTTGACAGAACTAACCGCCCCTCAAAACATCAAATTAATCTCTATTCTCACCAAATCCTATGTTTTTTTTCCCATTTGGTAATGATTTTGCCCATTTAACATACTTATCAATTTGCGTGATTTAATTTCTACGGCAGTAGATCCATTTACATTAGTGTTGGGGCTTTTCAGCTTTCTTTGAGAACAAAAGGATAAGTCAAAGTCAGGAACCTTCACTCTAGATGTGTTCAGTCGTCAGGTCCTCATTTTGTACTTAGTCTGTGTAAGGCTCAAATGTGTTTCAGATGACATCCCAATATGGTATGACCCAACAAGAGTAGAGTGTGTGTGTTACACAGTCCTCATATTGTTGGGTAGCAGGTATTTTAGTTTGAACCATTTCTATAGAGTTACATAAAAAGTCCAGATCCAACAGGTTATTACACATTTATTGTAGATCGTTTCTATTCAAATTAAATTGATGTCTAAGTCAGTCGTCATGTCCTCATTTTGTACTTAGTCTGTGCAAGGCTAAAATGTGTTTCTGATGACATGACGTCCCAATATGGTTTGACCCAACAACAGTAGAGTGTGTGTGTTACACAGTCCTCATATTGTTGGTTAGCAGATATTTTAGTTTTAACTATTTCTATAGAGTCATACATAAAAAGCCCAGATCCACGTTTGAATTATTTTAGTTACAACTGTGGTCCCTACATGCAAAGTTAATGCAGCACAGTATAATATATCCTAATTCCACGTTACGGTACTGTGTTTATACAAAATAATATTTATTGTTCATCATTTCATTCAAGGCAAGCAAGTCCTCTGGAACTGTCTCCTCCCACCAGTGGCCTATTGCAGAGCAGGTAAGAATGCTGCATTCTGGTCATAAGTTCAAATAGTTCATATTTTAACACCTTCGGGTAATTATGATGTGAGGAAACATCGTAGAGTTTCAAGTAAGTATTTTCATTTTGATTTGTAAAGCTTAGAAAAAGCAGCCATCTGCAAAATCTGAAGCGCCATCATGGTTGTTGTGAAGATCGGTACCAGGAGGCTCAAAAAGAGATAGCCAAGAGATCTTTGATTCAGTTCACCAGAATTATTTATTCTGTGAGTTTGTAGATGTTATGCACATTGTGATGGTACTGTAGGGAGTATGATACCCTAGCTATTCATGCATGCATAAGTTATTGACAGAATTAGAAGCTTTTTTTCTCCATTTTCATTCAGACCTCCACTGACTTAATTGAGGAATCTTCGGATGCTACGGACTATGATGATGCTGACTATGTTCCAGACTCATGTGGCAATTCCTCGGATGCTTCCATTATAAGTGCTGCTAGTAAAGAACTCAAAACCATAAAGGGGGATAGTACCACCAGTTCAGAGGTACCTAGAACATTAAGTTCTTCAAAGATG
Source organism: Pollachius pollachius (assembly GCF_949987615.1). Taxonomy (NCBI): domain Eukaryota; kingdom Metazoa; phylum Chordata; class Actinopteri; order Gadiformes; family Gadidae; genus Pollachius; species Pollachius pollachius. The sequence goes on along the minus strand of NC_136937.1, from coordinate 16,215,227 downwards.
AGCAGCAATCATTGTCCTTCAGTGATAAGCTGCAGTGCCAATTCATTAAAGAAAACATCACAGCAGAAAAGCTCCATAAATGTCACACCATTGCCAATAACAGCAAAAGGAAGCAAGTACAACAAGAAGCAATTTTGTCTTTATTGTAAAAAGGCCATTTCTAAATTGGCAAGACATCTTGAATCCGTCCACAGTAAAGAGCCTGATGTTGCAATGGCTTTCAGTTTTGATAAAAGATCCTGCAAAAGAAGCGAGTTGTTACGCTCTATTAAGAAGAGAGGAAACTTTGACCATAATGCTGAAGTGGCAAGCTGTGGCACTGGAGAGATGGTTGCTTGTAGAAGACCCAGTACTGCAAAACAATCTGATGACTTCCGTCACTGCAGGTTTTGCGAAGGATTGTATGCAAGAAACTCTTTATGGAGACATGTGAGAAACTGCCCGAAAAAGTCTGTTGAGGAAGAGCCTCAAGTTGGCCGAAAACGGATTCAAATGCACTTACCAAGACCTGACTCAGTTAAGGAAAGTGTTTGGAAGATTGCATGACGTTTCTTCGGTTGTAAGGAGTGAAACTGTCATCCTTTGTATCGGCGAGTCACTGTTCAATTCCAGGAAACCATATGAAAGAAGGAATGACTACATACGCCAAAAAATGAGAGAGATGGCAAGACAATTGATAACGGCAAGAGCTATAACACCTTTGAAGAGCACCGAAGACCTCGTTATGCCTTGTAACTTTCCACATGTGATACAGGCAGTTAGATCTGTTGCTGGTTATGATGTCGAAAGCAACTCGTATAAAATCCCATCATTGGCTTTGAAATTGGGACACAGTTTATCCAAAGTTGCAGGCATTGTGCAATGCAATGCCATCATTGCAAATCGCCCTGCCGTTGTGGAGTCTGCAAAGCAATTTGTCACTCTACATCAGAAAAATTGGACAGAGTCCATTTCTGCTGCCGCATTGGGAACACTTCAACAAGCCAAATGGAATAAACCACAGGTTTTACCCTTTACAGAGGATGTGTCGGTGCTGCACAAGTTTCTTGCTGCTGAGCGTGTTAAGCGCATGAAGGACCTTGAGGAAGAACCCAACAGAAAAAGCTTTGGAAATCTTGCTAAAGTGACTTTGACGCAGGTAGTACTATATAACAGAAGGCGGGAAGGTGAAGTTTCAAAAATGGAGCTTCAGACTTTCACATCCAGGGATCGTACAGAGCTGAATCCAGACATTGTGAGGGGCCTTACCGACTTCGAGAGGAAGCTTGCAGAGCACTTTGAGAGAGTTGAGATTCGAGGTAAAAGGTCAAGAAAGGTTCCAGTGCTTCTAACCCCTGACATGATCGCTGCTATGGACCTCCTCATGAAAAGCAGGAAAGAGTGTCAAGTCCACAAAGAAAATGTGTACATGTTTGCACAGCCAGGTGTCCTTTCCCATTACAGAGGCTCTGACTGCTTTCGTAAGTTTGCAAAGCAATGTGGTGCAAAGAACCCAGAGGCACTCACCTCAACAAGATTGCGGAAACAAGTGGCCACTTTGTCCACACTACTAAATCTGAAAGAAAATGAAATGGATCAACTTGCCACCTTTCTAGGACATGACATCCGTGTCCATAGAGAATTCTATCGGCTTCCAGAGAGTACCCTTCAGCTCGCAAAAGTCAGCAAACTCTTGATGGCAATCGACAAAGGAAGACTGCCTTACCTGCACGGGAAAGGGCTGGATGACATTGAGGTCAATCCTGAAGGTAACCTTGAAATCCTTGAAATATAGTTTTTCTTAGTGTTCTTAGTCCTTAATTTAAATAATTTGCCTGAACTGTTTTTTACCCAACCAGATGAAGTAGAAATGAGTGATGATTCCAGCGAAGAAAACGTTGCTGACCTACATCAATGCAAAGGTATCCTGACTTGTATATATGCGGTAATATCTTTTAAGTTATGTCAAATAAATTATCATTTCTGGGGGGATTATCGAAATGATCCTCAAGTAATTCTACATTCATGAAATGTTTACATCTAAAATCTAAATTAATATATAATGTAGAATTGCATATTGCCTGACACTGAGGTTGTTTACAGTGAATAATACAAGCAAACAAACGTATTGTCAGAAAGCTCATAGAATAACATCACCATCATTATTACTTTGCAAAGGCTCAATAACTGAGACTGCTAGGGACCAGACACTTCTGAGGCACACTCCTGAGTCAACCAGCCTGGACAACATGGAGGGCACTTCCGAGTCAACCACCCTGGACAACATGGAGGGCACTTCCGAGTCAACCACCCTGGACAACATGCAGGGCACTTCCGAGTCAACCACCTTGGACAACATGGAGGACACTCCTGAATCAACCACCTTGGATAGTGTAAACATGAGCAACACACAACGAAGACATGGTAAAATAGTCACATCCCAAGCTTCTTCAAAGTGCTCCAAAAGAAAGCAAGGTTAGTAAGCATTTTGTATTCATTACTTTATTAGAAAAATGTATTGATAACATAGTGGGGCAAAAAAGTATTTAGTCAGCCACCAATTGTGCAAGTTCTCCCACTTAAAAAGATGAGAGAGGCCTCTAATTTTCATCATAGGTATACCTCAGCTATGAGAGACAAAATGAAAAAAAAAAACTAGAAAATCACATTGTCTGATTTTTAAAGAATTTATTTGCAAATTATGGTGGAAAATAAGTATTTGGTCAATAACAAAAGGTCATCCTAATACTTTGTTACATGCCCTTTGTTGGCAATGACAGAGGTCAAACGTTTTCTGTAAGTCTTTACAAGGTTTTCACACACTGCTGCTGGTATTTTGGCCCATTCCTCCATGCAGATCTCCTCTAGAGCAGTGATGTTTTTGGGCCTTCGCTGGGCAACACAGACTTTCAACTCCCTCCAAAGATTTTCTATGGGGTTGAGATCTGGAGACTGGCTAGGCCACTCCAGAACCTTGAAATGCTTCTTACGAAGCCACTCCTTCGTTGCCCGGGCGGTGTGTTTGGGGTCATTGTCATGCTGAAAGACCCAGCCACGTTTCATCTTCAGTGCCCTTGCTGATGGAAGGAGGTTTTCACTCAAAATGTCACGATACATGGCCCCATTCATTCTTTCCGTCACACAGATCAGACGTCCTGGTCCCTTGGCAGAAAAACAGCCCCAAAGCATGTTTCCACCCCCATGCTTCACTGTAGGTATGGTGTTCTTTGGATGCAACTCAGCATTCTTTCTCCTCCAAACACGACGAGTTTAGATTTTACCAAAAAGTTCTATTTTGGTTTCATCTGACCATATGACATTCTCCCAATCCTGTTCTGGATCATCCAAATGCTCTCTAGCAAACTTCAAACGGGCCCGGACATGCACTGGCTTTAGCAGGGGGACACGTCTGGCACTGCAGGATTTGAGTCCCTGGCGGCGTAGTGTGTTAGTGATGGTAGCCTTTGTTACTTTGGTCCCAGCTCTCTGGAGGTCATTCAATAGGTCCCCCCGTGTGGTTCTGGGATTTTTGTTCACCGTTCTTGTGATCATTTTGACCCCACAGGTTGAGATCTTGCGTGGAGCCCCAGATCGAGGGAGATTATCAGTGGTCTTGTATGTATTCCATTTCCTAATAATTGCTCCCACAGTTGATTTCTTCACACCAAGCTGCTTACCTATTGCAGATTCAGACTTCCCAGCCTGGTGCAGGTCTACAATTGTGTTTCTGGTGTCCATTGACAGCTCTTTGGTCTTGGCCATAGTGGAGTTTGGAGTGTGACTGTTTGAGGTTGTGGACAGGTGTCTTTTATACTGATAAGGAGTTCAAACAGGTGCCATTAATACAGGAAACGAGTGGAGGACAGAGGAGCCTCTTAAAGAAGAAGTTACAGGTCTGTCACAGCCAGAAATCTTGCTGGTTTGTAGGTGACCAAATACTTATTTTCCACCATAATTTGCAAATAAATTCTTAAAAAATCAGACAATGTGAATTTCTGGATTTTTTTTTTTTCATTTTATCTCTCATAGCTGAGGTTTACCTATGATGAAAATTACAGGCCTCTCTCGTCTTTTTAAGTGGGAGAACTTGCACAATTGGTGGCTGACTAAATACTTTTTTGCCCCACTGTATATCATATAACTACTAACTACAATCCTTTGTATCATATCCCCCATTTGTCACGCTAGCACAGCCATTGTTCCATTGTTAATCAGTTGTATTTTGTTTCCATTTATGAAAGCTGTGAAGGTGAGAAGCAAGTGGACAGGTGAGGAAGTGAAGGCTGTTGAGCGGCATTTGCTTAACTTCATGACAAGCTGCAGAATACCTGGTAAAAAGGACTGTGACTCCTGCCTCCAGGTAGAGCCAGTAGCTCTGAAAGACAGAGACTGGGTTGCCATCAAGTACTACGTACACAACAGAAACGTAGCATTAAAAAGGAAGATGACTAGATAGTTCCATTCCAATTGATCTTGTTTTTTGCTTTTGTTTTTTTTGGGACATAATGACCCATTTTTGTCCTCACTATTTTGTCCCAAGTTGTTGAATGTGTCAAATTCTTTCAATGTTAAACTGACCATTTGAATGGGTGCCTGTAAAAGGCCACGTGTATTGTAACTTGCATTCATGTATGTAAATGTGTTGTAAATTCCAACGTTATTTGGACTGGTTAGCTGAATAAATATACTGTTCACTTGTATGTTTCATAGAAGCTGGATGCTTTCATAGAGACAGTTTCTCATTCACTTCAAACATGCCATGTCTACTACACTGCCTTATGCATAGGAGACAGTAGACTGAGAATATATTATATTTTAAGAGCTATGTGAACATGGATAGTCCTTTCTGTTGAAGGTTACCCGGGCTGTCTGGGAGCATGACAATTTGATTTTTTAAAGGTTTAGTCAGGTATTGTACAGCTATGATTCTTATGAAGACATTTCAACATATATTACCGGACCCAAGTTCAAATACAGATCCTATTTTGTGTATTATAGGGTCTTTGAAATTCACATAAACCTGAAAATCGAGTGTGTGTGTATGGGCTGGTTGCTATGGGCCAAAATCTCAACAGATGGATGCATTCCTAGAATCAAGTAATGGAAATATTCTGATTCCCAGGTCTCTTGGACATTGGGAAAGGCATGTCCCAATTTGTCACGTTTTTGTCATAAGTCCTGATATAGTCTATAAACGCGTATGTGTGTGTGTGTGTGAGGTGTAAGGTTTGTAGAAGGCAGAGTGGGTGGGGACGGGGAGGGTCTTATGAACTAATGAAACCTCCCAGTTTGGATTGAAATGAATGGAGCAACGGGATAAAACACAATCTCCCCATACGTATGTAATTACCTTCCAGTCACTTCCACTTCCCTTCCAAAGAAAAGGAGGCAGTGACATTGGGCCCAGAGTCATGGAGTTATTAGGTATTATCCTCCCACCAGGAAATGTCATTATTCAGAAGTGTTTTTGTAGCCTGGCTCTGCCCGCCTACGTACTTCCCTCAAATTTTGTTTCCCTTCAGCACTACGTCGGGGTTTGCGGTATATTTGCAGGGTTTCACCAGCCAAATTTTCCAATCAGCAAACATAGGGAGTGGCTGAGAACAATGCTGTTGTGGTCTTGCGCTAGTTTGAGTTGTAGTCAAACGTTATTGATTGGTTATTGCAGATCCAGAGTGGCTGTGGGCAGATCCAATAGTTTCAAACTCCAACAGACACCCGCCTTTAAGTGAGTTAACATTTGTCAATGTAGAGAGGCCAGACTCTCTGTGCAAATTAAATTTAGTATGAGAGTCTGGTAGGACCAGGCTAGGTTTTTGGGGGCCTCGCCTTCTTTGTCAAGGTGAAGCTACAACACAGGCTATTACAAAAACGGCATATATTAGCATTAGTTCATACCTCTATACACCAGATTCCAATAACAACACTACTAGTATTAAACTACTACCCAAGGGCCTATTTACAGACGGTGGGGCACGATTCTGGAGAACAGAAACCATTATTTTGCAGAAGAATTCTGTATTGTTGAGTGTTACCACCTGTAGCGACCCAGCTGGGCTGGGATAGAGGTCAACAGGTCAAGTTGTCCATTGTTTGAACTAGGGCTGCACGATAAATCGTTATAAAATCGCGATCTCGTAATTTAAGTTTTAAATTAATCGATTAATTTGATTCTCTTTTTTTTATGAGCCGAGTCCAAATGACAAACGCGACTTTCTTCTGTGAGTTTAAAACAATAGGTCCATGGTTTAAAAGCACTCCCAAGCGCTCTCTCCCTTCTAGGTTCTGAGAAGGGCTTCACCCTCAGCCAATGACGAAGCGCCTTTTAGTCACGTGTTTCACTCATGGAGCAGCAGAGAGTGCAGTAGTTCGGAAAGATAGTGCAGCTGCGAGTGCGACAAGAGATAAACAGTGAAGACAAAAGGATTTTGATGATGAGGACCCAGCTACTAGTGGCGAGAATCAGCCAACCCCTCAGACACAAACCGAACTCGTTCCAAAAAAAGGCTTGCATTCGGTGGTGTGGAAGTATTTCGGCTGTAGTATTTGTATTTGTTTTCGGCAAAACAACGAGGGTCAGTCTAAAGGGATTTGCAAGGCATGCTTTGCGATCGTTGCAGCACCGCAAAGTAACACCACAAATCTATACCAGCACCTCGATCGTCACCACAAAGTGAAATATGATGAAGCTGTACAAGGCAAGAAAAAGTCTGAAAGTCGTCCAACATTAACAACACAGATATCCATTACTGACACCCTGCACAAGGCAACCCCATACCCACATAACTCCAGTAGGAGTAAGGAAGTAACGGACGCAATTGCATACCATCTAGCAAAGGATATGGTTATGGATATGGTGAAGATTAATCTTAATCTGGTGGGGGCAAAATACATCTGTATTAGGGCCCGACCGATTCATCGGCCTGCCGATTTAATCGGCCGATTATAGCCTTTTTGAAAATAATCAACATCTGCCAAAAGACGCCGATTACAACCGATTTTTTTTTTTTTTTAAATGTTATTGCGCTTAGTATCCAGCAGCGTGCGCTCCTACTCCATTCTACTTAAGAAAGGCTCTCAGTCTCACCCACCGCACTTATTTTTGGACACCCGAGCGCATGTAGCTTGAATGTGCTGAGCTCATTGGATAAACCGAGCAGAGTTTCCCCCCACGGTAAGTTTATAACTAGTTTGTGTAATGAACAATTGGTCCTTTTAAACGTGTAGGTCATGCTTAAAAAAAGGAAAAGTACACCTAACCCCCCACTACCCTTCAAATACAGTAAAGCTAACCTAGCCTTGCTAACTAGCAACTTTAGCCGGAGTAAAAAAGAGGAGATTGAATTTTACCATACAACATGAAAACACGCTCGCTCAGGCAGCTGCGCGCTCACCTCACCAATGTACACAAGACGCGTTGTTTGAGCATGTTGTGCCAGACCATACTGCTCAGTGCGCACGTGTTAGTCACTGCTCACGAGCGCAGCACATTGGGTGGTACAGATGTCAGATAAGACTCATAGCAAGGTTTGGGTGTAGTCACCAAGGGGCCTACTGGTGAAGCAGTTTGTAATGCTTTTTTTTTTTTTTTTTTTTATAATCGGCCGATTAAATCGTTATCGTAATTTTTCTCTGAAAATAATCGGCATCGGCACTCAAAAATCAATATCGGTCGGGCCCTAATCTGTATATCTACCGTTGTCTGTGTTGGTGAAGAAATACCTATGCATTCCAGCTACCAGCTCACCTTCTGAGCGGCTGTTCAGTACAGCGGGCAACATTGTGACATGCCACGTGCATCACTAAAGCCAGAGCATGTGGACAGACTTGTGTTTCTTGCCAGGAATCTTTAAGTGCAATGTTCAGGGTCACATATAGGGTCACATGAGAGCCCCATGTTCCAAAGAAAAGATTTGTTTTATTTATGCTAATTTATGTTAAAGTTGGTTCAGTATACTCGTTTTTGATACTGCACCTTTTTGTTGTCATGGTTCATGGGTGCAATAAAAAAAAAAAAATAAATAAATAAATAAAATGTTTTTTTTTATTTGTGAGAAAAAAATCGTGACAGAAAATCGTGATATCGATTCTAAGCAAAAAAATCGTGATTCACATTTTTCCCTGAATCGTGCAGCCCTAGTTTGAACCGAGAACCAGAACCCATATATGATGCTGTTCCCCAGCAAAGCCAGCGGAAACTATCACATTGTGGTCCAAAGACACCAACTGACGGACTGAATGGCTTTGAAACTATTCCTCCCTTCTTTAACAATGCAGCGTTCTGTCTGGTGCCGTGCAACGTGTCTCTGTGTGTGTGTGTTCAATATTGTGTCACGCCGCGTCCTGCTACGCGGTCCAATACCGCCTTCTAGCGACTACTTGACACCAGTGGTCCTTCTCCCGACACACCAGCCTGCAATCAGGGTTTTTCTAAATGCCCTCACCGATGACATCAAGGACCAGCTGACTTCTCGGGAGGATTTCACAAGCCTGGATCAGTTGATCGCTCTCTCCATTCGCTTGGACAATCGTTTGCGCGAACGCCGCGGTCTACGCTTGTCCTCCGCGCACCCATTCGGACCACCTGCAACACCTCAGCCCTCTCCTTTGTTATCCGCTCCACCCTGTCCCGAGCGGGGACTATCTCCCGAGCCCATGCAGATCGGACACATGCATCTCTCCCCTGAGGAGAGGGAACGCCGTATGCGCTCCGGTTCCCGTCTCTACTGTGGTCTTCCGGGCAATCTCCGGGCAGCCTGCCCCTCGCTTTCGGGAAAAGAACCGGCTTGCCAGCAACCCGAGGGATCCTGGCGAGCCGCTCCCGTAACCCCTCGGTCTCCCGTCCCCTCCTGGAAGCTGTCCTCCTGTCGCAGGATCAGACCCTCCCGCTCTCTATCCTCCTGGACTCCAGAGCTGATGAGTATTATTGATCGGGAGTTGGTTCTTCGTTTGAAGATCGACACTGTCCCTCTTGACCCCCCAATCGAGACCCTGGCACTAGACGGGAGGACACTCACGCAGGTGGAGCACCGCACCGTTCCGGTCAACCTACTCGTCTCAGGTAATCACCACGAGTCCATCTCGCTTCTGGTGATTTCCAGCCCCTTCTCCCCGGTCGTTCTGGGTTACCCCTGGTTTAAAACACACAACCCCCAGATCGATTGGGGAACAGGTTGTGTAATGACCTGGAGTACACACTGCCTGTCCCAGTGTTTGCGGTCCGCTCAGTCACCTCGGGCACCAGAGCTTGAGTATGCCGCCGCACCTCCTAACCTATCCTCCGTTCCAGAGGAGTACCACGACCTTGGGGAGGTGTTCAGCAAGGCCCACGCTTTGTCCTTGCCCCCCACCGTCCTTATGACTGCGCTATCGACCTCCTTTCCGGGTCTCCTCTCCCTGGGAGTCGCCTGTTCAATCTTTCTCGGCCCGAGCGTGAGTCTATGGAGGAGTACATCGGGGAATCCCTCCTGCTTCGGCCTCTACCCATTCCTAGCCGACCTTGGTCTCACATCGCCCTGGACTTCGTCACCGGTCTGCCCACGTCCGAGGGTAACATCACCATCCTCACCGTGATCGACCGTTTCTCCAAGGCTGCACACTTCATCGCGCTTCCCAAACTTCCATCCTCAAGGGAGACCGCGGACCTCCTGGTCAGGCACGCGTTCCACCTTCATGGCATGCCTGCGGACATCGTTTCGGACAGGGGCCCTCAGTTCACCTCGCAGGTGTGGCGTGCATTCTGCGCGGTCCTAGGGGCCACACCCAGCCTTTCCTCCGGGTTCCACCCCCAGTCCAATGGACAATCGGAGCGGGCCAACCAGGAGATGGAGGCAGCTCTCCGCTGTATCTCCCACGCCAGTCCCTCCTCCTGGAGCTCTCAGCTTCCCTGGGTCGAGTATGCCCACAACACGCTGGTCAACGCCTCCTCCGGCTTATCTCCGTTCATGGCCTCACTGGGCTACCAACCACCCCTGTTCTCCGAGTTGGAGGAGGAGATCTCAGTCCCGTCGGTTCAGGCCCACATGCGCAGGTGCCGGCGCACTTGGAAGCGCACACGCACTGCACTGCTCTGCGCATCCTCCCGCTCCCAACTGCAGGCCAATAGGCGCCGTCTACCTGCCCCCCAGTACGCTCCCAGACAAAGGGTGTGACTTCGGGCTAAGGACCTTCCCTTGAAGGGTACTTCGCCCAAGATCTCCCCCCGTTTCAATGGACCTTTAGAAATTGAGACTATTGTTAACCCCTGTGCCCTTCGTCTCCGACTTCCCCCATCCCTCCGTGTCCATCCGACCTTACACGTCTCCCAGGTCGAGCCCGTCTCCACCAGCCCGTTATCTACCCCCGCTCCGCCCCCACCTCCACCCAGGGCCATCGACAACCACCCGGCGTGGACAGTCCGTCGCCTCCTGGAGGTACGACGCCGCGGCCGGGGTCACCAGTACCTCGTTGACTGGGAGAGGTACGGTCCTGAGGAGCGCTCCTGGGTTCCCCGGAGTAGTATCCTGGATGCCTCGCTCATCCGGGACTTCCATCGAGACCATCCGTCTGGTGTTGGGCGTCCGCCGAGAGCCGGCCGTAGAGGGGGGGGTACTGTCACGCCGCATCCTGCTACGCGGTCCAATACCGCCATCTAGCGACTACTTGACGCCAGTGGTCCTTCTCCCAACACACCAGCCTGCAATCACCATTCCCTTCTTCAGCCGGGGATTTCCTATGAGCCGGCGCCAGTTCGTCGTTACGACCCAGTCAGTATCGGTCCTACCAGCTTTCTTGAACCTCTGTTTCGTAGCCTGCCCTCGTGGTAACCACCTCTCCTCTTCTCTAGTTCTCCACCTGCCACCGGACCCCTGCCTGCCTGACTACCCGCATACCGTCTCGTCCTCGCCTGCCTGACTGCCAACCTGCTATCAAACCCCTGTCTGCCTGACTACCCGCCTGTCGTCGAACCCCTTTCTGCCTGACTGTCTGCCTGTTACCGGACCCCTGCCTGCTTGACTACCCGCCTGCCTACCAATAAATCCCATTTCCCTTACCCCGCCTCCGCCTCCCTGTGTTCAGCATTTGGGTCCCCACGTTCTGTTTCCATAACATATTGAATATAAGTCAATGCCTCTGTATGCAACAATATTAACATAGGGTAAAAAAAGACTTGTAAGTAGAATGACTTTTTGGCTCAGGCCCGTGGTTCATTAAAATAAGAGGTCTCGGTCTCTTTACTGGATTCTAACGACTGGCAAAGGTACTGAGCTTTCTGTTATTATTTACAGATGAAGAGTTGCAAAGCGAGGTTTGTTTGGAAAGACAAAACACAGGTAGCGCCTCAAATGCTGTCAGATGTTTAGTATTCTTCAATATTAAATATTCAACGAGAGAATGTTTCGCAGAGTGATTGCTTCATCTAATTATTTCAATCATGTATCCTCCTCCTCCCACCGACAATCTAATTTCTTAATTTATTTCACATCTCCAAGGCAACAGATTCATCTGTGTATCGCAAAGTTAACCTTAACTCGCACAAGTAGGTTGTTACAAGAAATTATAATTAGTACACATCTTGGCCTTGCCCAGATTTGTTTGGCCCTCCCCTTGTGTTTTTTATGCTCTCTGAAAACGTACGAGAACTGGGGGACGCATTCCAATTCAGATGTCTTATTGAAAAACATCAGCTTCATGTAGTGTTTAACGATGTAATCATTGCTATTCCATGTTAACGTAATTTTTCTGAGTACAGTGGGGGGGGGAACAAAGTAGTGGGAAACGATCAGAAGAGTCAATATGGACATTTTCTTGATGTTCCGCAATGACAGTTAGATATACGACAGCTCCCACAGCATCCATCAGAGAGGGGGGGGGGGGGGGGGGGGGGGGGGGGGGGTTGAATGTGCAAATGGAGGTTATAAATAAATGGTGGCTGGGGAGGGAGAGAGGGAACTGCATGGGGCTCGCCCGCCCACCCACTATCAATGACTGAGAAGGAGGAAATTAAAAGCCTGATGAAAGACTTGTGGCCCATCAGAAGAAGTAAACGGAAGCCGGCCACTTGTGACAAAGCAGCCCCTGATTATTGATTTCACAGCTCAACTTTTCTTTTGTGTTGCTGCGAAAGAGCAAAGACATTTCAGAGCGCGTTGGCTGCTGTTATATTCCCTTGGAAAAATAGACACTCCCCAGCACCCACACGCTCACACACATAAGACACGGAGCACACACACACACAGAGCCAGTGTTTCACACAAGACTTTTGGAGACTATGGTGGGGGGCTCGCAATCCTCTTGGGGGTCCGGGGGCTTGCGGGGGGGGGGGGGGAGAACATTTTGAATAGATTTCATTTAAATGCATCAATCTGGGGAGAACCAAATATGACATACCAATTGCTGACAAATTACTTACAAACTGCTGGTACTGATATGAATGTTGATGACACAATGTAAAGGGTCATACTAGATGGGGTTGAGGAGTTTTCAGAAAGCATTTAAGAAAAGATGAAAACAGAAATGACTAAAACAGTGCTGAGCCATACTATGTTATTATTATTATTGTTATTAATAGGCTACTATTACATTAATAGATTATGTGCATACCAAATACCCCCCCACACCCCCCTACACACACACACACACACACACACACACACAGCTGGCCTTAATACAGACTGCTGGGTTACCCTAAACAAAGTAACACAGATGTTGAAGAACTCACATGTTGAGTTCTTGAAACTATGGCATGACTATGCCGAAATTACACTATGGCGGTGTGCCATAGTCTCGTCAATGTGTGGGAAACACTGCATGGAGTCAACACACAAACACCTAGACATCAACACACACAGATCACACACGTACACACACACACACACACACATGTAGACAAACGCGAACACACACACACATACACATCCACAGGGAGCACACACACGTACACAAAGATCACGAAACAAACACACATACGGGGAACACACACAGAACCCAAAAGCATACACACACACATGTAAACACACAGCCACACACACATACACGCCTATTCTCTCCCTCTTACACATACACCCACAATCTGTCACAGAGACATTACACTGATCTACACTAAACCACACACGAACACACACATGCGCCTCGAGAATAATGTTGACTTTTTAATCCTCAAACACACAGCCATAAATCAACGCCCCCCCCGGAGTCCAAAGTCAGACTCCTCAATAAAAGGCTCAGGCCAATGACACACTAATAGCAATTTACAGATCCAGTCGGGCAAGTGGAGCAGCGGCCAGCGGAGCGTTCCTCAGTTTGTAATTCCTAATTACATTCACTCACTAGAGCCGCTGCTGAATTAGTAATGGAAGGAGATCTGACTCACGCCCAGCCCTCCTAATGCCCACGGTTCGTTACGTCGGACAGATCAGACTTTGGGTTCCTGACTAGAGTCTGAAGAAGACATGCTCAAAGCCGGCTAAACGGGGCGTTTCCCTTCCTTCGCTTCATATTTTCTTTTCTGGCCAATCATGTGGCTGGAGGCGGGGATCTGTGAGTGTGTAATTAGTGAATACAAACCCGGCCAGCAGTATTAACATGTTGAAAACACTGCGTGGACCGGCAACTGTAGAAATACAGATTTGAAATCCCTTTCTCAAAAAAAAAAACATCTAAGCTGAGCCAGCCAAGAAAAGTCAACATTCCCATGCATTTGTGCGATTGCTTGTGCAAAGTATGCAGAAAACTTGGTTTATTGTTGCTACGCAATAGGGCTGCTCTTTGACATATGGGGCTTTTTGGACAACAAAAGAAATCGACCCAGGTGTGTTTACATTGGCCGCTCGTTTACGTGCCCGTAGCTGGAGAGGAGCACAAACTCAGGCAATTAAACGCAGTTTCATTGGGGTGGACTGTACTGCCACAAGAACAAAAAACAAAACACATTTCTGACTGGCTTCATCCTAGTGAAGGAGCTGTAGGGTAGACTTAAAAGCTATTATTTGAGTGTAATTTGTTAAAAATGGCATAGCCATGCATCAGCTTTTAGAGAGAGAAATGTGCTCTGAGGATATTGGTCCTGGTTGACTGCTACTGCCTCTGTATGTGACAACTTTGACTGCAGTTGACCCCCGGTTAATTTCTAACCAATCAGGGTATTTCTTCCCTACTTAGATAAGAGAATACATCTTACCTGTCAATCACACAGCGTATCAAGCTCCACCACAGGTGAATGAACACAAGACTTCTCAATGGTGGAGATTGATTGGGCAGTGGGATGGGGCAGTGAGGGACGCAGTCTTTATTTACCTCTCTTCTGCTGTTATGCTCTCTCTTGCTTCTAAAATCCTCAAATCTCACGATGACAGCTTTAACAGCGTTCTCCCTCCACCCCGTCTCCGCTGACTGCAAGTATCCTGGCCGAAGAACGACAAACCCCTGAACACTGAGGTCGGCGCAAGAGCCGACAACAACCTCATCATCTCCAAGGCCCGCCAGTCCGACTCGGGCAACTACACCTGCCTGGTGAGCAACGTCATGGCCAAGCGGCGCAGCGCCAACGCCACCGTGGTCGTTTACGGTGAGCTAAGTTCATGTTGCCGTATCAACTGCACATCCAAAACGCTTAGAAAATCTGATAAATACAACTGATAGGCCACAACACAAATGCAATAGGCAGTAAATACAGTTTTATTAAAGGCCCCATCACATTTTTCCTATTGTTTGTTAAATAACATAGGTCAGAATAAGTTTGTGACCTGTGGTAAGTTTGAAATCTATGCAGTTTGTCTGCTATATGCAATAGCTAATGAAAGGAAAAAGGCAGAAGAAATGAGCCAATCTGGATAAGGTGACACTGCTACGTAGCGCTGTCAAAATATTATTCATGGCCCTGCCCACTTGGTTGGTTCGTAACCACCCACAGAAATTCTGAAGGAGTCGCGATTGAGCTAGTACTAATACGTGTACGTAGTTGCTGCGTAGTAACAGGCTAGTTACAGAATTTTGAATGCAATGGCAGAACGACATTGAACCTGTGTGTTATGCCATGGCAAAACGTCCACAACGCTCTCCTGCCAAAGACAGAGGAATTAAGGTAGACATGGTTGCAATTTATTTTTGGAGAAATATCGAAAAACTATGGGACCAGATTAGTGCTGAGTTCGGCGCATTTCAGAGATGATGACTTTGTCAACTTCGGGGAGTACAGCAGTGGGTTTGCATCAAAGTTGGTTTTGAAACCTAGAGTTGTGCCATCACGGAGGTTGCCCACTTCTCCAACAGCCGTAATTAATTTTATTTACACAATGAAATCCTATTTAAAAAGTTATATGTAACTACATGATCTATATGCCCATTTTGGACAACAAAAGCACGTGCGTCAAAGTAGCACGTGCAGCTAGCACTAACTTTATTCCATGGTAGCCGCCTACCTATACTGATATGGTTGACACAACGTTTCGACCGTATAGGTCTTCGTCAGACCTGATAAAGACCTAGCAGGTATACGGTCGAAACGTTGTGTATCTAACACAATCACTGGAAGCAGAAGCGACAGTGTGCGGGTATCCTTTTTCTTATTATCTGACAGACTATTTACCCTGCACCTGTACAGAGTTGGATGTGCTTGCACTCTCTGCTACTATCAGCGAGTTATAGCCATTAGGGATTTTCTGCCCATACACGGTATCAAAATTTGTATGTATGTGTATCATTTCTGCATAGTTTTCTTCATACAGCACAACCGTCTTGTAGTTATGGTTACCAAACTAATCTGGCAGCTATCAGATAATTTGCCTGTAGATGAGGATAGCTTGTAGGCTAGTATAATACTCAGATAAGTGAGTTATTTTATTACAGTGTAAATTAACATCTATGTACAATTTGGCTTCAGGACATGATTTAGCTTTATGTATTACTCGGTGTCTAATTGTCTCTTGTGTGTATCATGTCATTTAGAGCACACCAGGAACATCAAGAACATCCAACAACCAAACATCTTGACAAACAGACCCACCAAGTCTGTCATCCAGGGGCACACAGCTTTCTATTGCTGCTTTACGCAATCATGTGAGAAGCAGAGGTTTGTGATTTCATTCATTTTTCAACTGCTCATGTGCCAAGTAACTTCTGTTCTGATCATGCAGTGTTGATAATGGTGGCTAAACCAAGTAAACTCAGTTCATCCACATGTTATATTTATTAGGGATGGGCATGAGTAATCGACGATCGACTAATTGATCGTTAAGAATTTTGTCGATTACGTTAATCTTTCATCGATTAAACTAATGCAGTGTGCAATTAAACACTTTATCACACGGGGGCAATATTAAAAAAAAAAAAATAACGCTACAGGCCTGCTCGGTCACCTGCGAGTCCATGTATTTCAAAAGTAATCATGAAGCGGACGAGGCCACGGCGAAGTCTGGTATGGGACCATTATGATTTTAAAAATGACTTAGTTCACTGCCAACACTGCAAAGCTGTGTTTAAGTACAACACGGCCACGACTCAAATGATGTACCACTTGAACAACGCGCATCCGACCCTGGTTAGTGGCGGTGCATCGTGCTCTCAACCTAGCATCGACTCGATGTTAGCACGGACACGGAGGAGCTGCGATTCACAACGAGCAGAGACAATTACCCAAGGGATCTGCAAGTTCATTGAGATGGATATGCTGCCCTTAATTATCGTTGAGGACGAAGGTTTTCGAAAACTGATAAAACTTATTGGAACCAGCATATCACATTCCGTCACGACGTACCATCACCAGACTGATAGAAACTCACTACGAAGAACGGAAGCAAGAGCTGCTAAAAGAATTGAGCACAACTGAAAGAGTTGCTCTAACCACAGACTGCTGGACCGCGTTAACAGCCGAGAGCTACATCACAATCACCTGCCACTACATCAGTGATGACTGGCAAATGAACTCAGCGGTCCTGCTCACAGAAAGCCTGCCAGGCCGGCATACAGCTGAAAACCTTGCTGATAAAATGAATGATGCTGTAGAGCAATGGGCACTTGAAGACAGAGTTATTGCATGCGTTCATGACAACGCGGCCAATATTGTTGCCGCCAACAGTCCCACCAGAGTGAACTGGATTTCCGTTGCCTGCTTTGCACACACACTCCAGTTGGCCATAAATGATGGACTTGCCATCTATCTATATCGGGGTATATCAGCGGCTAGTAAACTTGTTAGCCACTTCCATCTCAGCACCGCAGCAACCAATGCACTGCAACAGAAACAGGAGCAAATGGGCCTCGCAACTCATCGGCTTATTCAGTCCTGTAAAACACGGTGGAACTCCGTGTGCGAGATGTTTGATCGGCTGGTGGAGCAGCGGTGGGCTGTTGCTGCTGTGCTTTCTGACCGAACCGCAACTAAGCTTCAAGATGCCAGGATCCTGGAGTTGAAGGATGAGCACTGGCAGGTGATGGACGACACACAGCCTGTGCTGTCAGCACTTAAATGTGCCACCACGGCTATGTCTGCAGAGAAAGACGTCTCCATCTCGAACACATATCCCATTACCTTCGGCCTCATCAATATCCACCTCATGTGCAGTGAAGAAGACGGGCCCAGACTCAGCAGATTCAAAGCAAAAGTGTGGTCCTCCCTCATCAAGCGAATCAATGTGAGCTAAACTTTTTTATATTAGTTTGAACGATTTTACATAATAAAAATAATTGCCTATTTAGATATTTTCTAATTGATTCCCCCATCATATATTTACAGGTTCAGTCTGATGAGTTTCTGTCATCCGCTCCCATGATCTCATCAATGCTCGATTGGATCATCAATTGGATATACCACATTCAGAAGGCATGCACAGACCTATTTGGAGCCAGCAGCGATCCACAAATGGCATCAGTTTCAGGAAGAAGAATTGCAGTTTCTGAGGCAGAGAAAGGTTAAAATTGGCGGGGATATGAGGGCAGACTCACCAGGTAAACTTCCTCAATTAATTTCAATACATTTAGTATTACTACTATGAAGTTCCACACAAAAAAGCACGCTCATAAACATGTTCAAAAGCAGTGTGCTCATGTCATCATTTCGATATTTGCAGGTCATTGCGCAAAGTATGGCAGCTATTCGTTTATGAACCTGGAGAACAACATAATTGACGTACAACTTGTCCAGGTGAGTAGTTCCACATATGTCAATTGAACTGTTATTCCTGCCACACAACACATAGGACTCATTGCTCTCTATCTCTCTTTTTTCTGCAATGGTCCCTCACTTACTGAAACACTCACTAGCTCTTTGTATCTCTCTCTTTGACTTCCCCTCTCTCCCTCTCTCACACACACACATACACACACCCTATTCTTTTATCAGATGCTGAACGTTTGAAAATTAATTTTGTTGACCAACCATATTGTCTCACTAAATTGATTTCTACTTTACAAATGAATGTATCTTGTGTCATTATTTCACATCCATGTACACATGGATGTGAAAAAAACTATGTCATTGTGTGGTTTCATCACATACTACTTGTCTCTTTTTGTTTCATGACGAGCAATGAGGTTGGAGAAGCACTTCTATGACGTCTGGCACCTTGCAAAGGGTAATACTTGTCTTTGGATTTGATTTATGATATAATTATGCAGTCTAATGTAAAATTAGTATACATCAAAAAAGAAGACAAATTATAGGACAGAACAAGTAAAAGTGACAGACATTTAGCAGACGCCTTTATCCAACGCGACATGGGCTTGCAGCGTGGCGATTGAATCCTTGTCTCGCGGAGGTCAGTTGGGTATGCTAACCACTGCTCCAACATGCCCACGTATGGAGTTATATAACCTCTTCTTCATCAGATTGATTTTGACAGATTGTTTTGCTTTTGTTTGTTCATTAGGTCTGTCTAAGAAATTGGACAAGGTGTCGAAAGAGAAGGACTGTGACATTGTTAAGAGGTGGCGGCGTGGCATCAGCAACCATGTCTATCTCATTAATCAGTCCCTCCAGAAAAACCCGATTATGCGATCGCATAATTCAACGCATAATCAGCCAAAGTCCGCATATTCATGCGGGGGCCGCATTTTTTCAAATATGCCGCACTTTCACCACATAAATTGCCAATTTCCGAGCAAAATATATGGGGCTTGCATGATTTCATAATCCCCGCATTTTCGTTGCAATAAAGTCACACATATCTTAGCAGAAAGTTGAAAAATGTTGCGTTTACTTCACACAAGAGCAGCCATTTCCCCCTGTTGCCATCGGAACGTTATGAAGTGACGTAATTACGCGATGTGAACGTCATCGAAAAGCTGCATTTTCCGCAAGTTCCCGCATTTTTTCGCAAATTCCCGCAATTTTTGCAAGTTCCCGCAATATCATCGCATAAAATTGCATAAATATGCCGCATATTTCATCGCATTTTTTAAGAAAACGTGCCGCATAATCAAGGATTTTTGGCAGCAACAATCACAAAAAAACGCTGCATTTTTCTGGAGGGACTGATTAATTAACCACATTCAGAACATACACAGCCACAACAACCCAGCTTTCCCCAAATGCCTCCACCCTGTTCGCCAAACAAGAGATCGTAAAAAGTGGTTTCAGCCAGGTGTGTAAACCTCCATTGTATGTAATGTTGTTTGACTATCTTGCTTGTGTTTCTCTAAAAATAATTATATATATCTTTAGGCACCAAAGCACACTATAATTCCTTACAAACAAGAGGGTCCTGACTGATGTGGAAAAGCTGAGCTCAAAGTACCAGACCTCAACACTGGAAGCTTTCCACAGTGTTATTTTCCATATATTTTTACACCAAAAAATGTGGTTTGGAATAAAAAAATGATCCTAAGTTGTATTGCTGGACCCTCAGATTAAAACTCTGATGCTCTACCGGCTGAGCTCAGCGGCAACCGCAAGTAGCTTTGTGGGCTACTAGTTCCTTCGAACTAGGACTGGGGAGGACGCTGCTCTGTTTCGCCGGTTCTCCAGTCGAGCCAAAACAAGTGTTTTTTTTGTTTTTTTGTTTTTTCTAATCTTTTTAATCTTTTAACTTTTCGCTATCCGCGTCCGAACAGTGGACCTTTTTTGGGGTAGTTAGGTAAATGCTATCAAATCTAGCGGTTGCCTACCTGTTGCTGCTAGCACACTACCTGCAGTGTACTTTTTTCCACATTGCCGCCGGCACCACTATGTTGAGTTACTCCGTCAGCCAGCTGATGAATCTCAAAAATGTCTTCACCCGAACGGACATTACAGTGATTAAACAACTTGGACTTCTCCGCCGTCGGCGCTATATCCACAGAAGCTCCCGAAGAAAGTTCCTCAACCCACAGAAAAGTCCTGCCATCCCGGCTCTCTGGTCAGTCACGCGAGTTCTCCACCCTCACACACGTCATCAGAGCGTTGTCTCCTAGTGGGTAAGTTGTTTGGGCGTCTCCATGGCAACACCTCTCAGGGAGCTGGATGGAAAACGTGGAGTGGACTCTTGTCTGCTACGGCCATCGCCAAGATTTGTTGCTTCACCCAGCAGCAAAATTGAACTTTTTAATGTCCAATCAATCAGCAACAAATCCTGCCTCATACATGATCATATACTGGATAAATGTCTGGATTTTATGTGCATCACAGAGACCTGGCACCAACCAGATACTTTCTCCTCCTTAAATGAGAGCTGTCCCCCAGGATATAGATACCTCCAGAAAGCCCGCAGTACAGGTCGTGGTGGCGGCCTGTCAGTCATCCATCCACGTCGACACCCCCTCCTGCCGCTTTGCTGCTAAATTTCTTCAACTATTGGACTGCTTTAATTTAAAGCAACTTGTTGATGTCCCCACACACCAGAGGGCACAATTTGGACCCGGTCATCACAAACTCTGCCCCTCTCACAAACCTGCAGGTGTATGACCTTGGTGTCTCTGACACAAGATCCTTTCTATGGAGTTGCAATCCTCATCCAGCCTCTCCAAGCCTAGACGAAATATCAGCTTTAGAAACCTCAAAAAAATTAAACAAGAGCACCTGGCAGCAGACTTTCAGCATCTCTCCACACTCTTCTCATCAGCCGACGAAGCAGTGGACTACTACAACAACCATCTGAGTAGCCTCCTGGATCACCATGCACCTGTTAAAACCAGAGGAGTCCCCTTCACCCGCCCAGCGCCCTGGTTCTCAGATGGGCTGCGGAAGATGAAGGCAGCAGGGCGAGTCCTTGAGCGGCGATACAAAACATCTGGCCTCACTGTTACCAATCAAATCTACCGGGAGCACCAACTACAATATTTAAAGTCCCTTAAAGAGGCAAGGACACTTTTTTACTTTTACTGGCTTCCGGTTTCCACCAGGATTGAGTACAAGGTTTCCCTCCTCACTCACCAATGTATACATGGACATGCCCCCAGCCCCCCCCCCCCCCCCCCCCCCACCTCAAAGAACTTCTCAACCAACATAACACAACACGCTCCCGCCGCTCCACTCACTCCAACCTCCTCCACATACCCAGAACCAAACCTAGGACCATGGGAGATAGGGGCTTCAGTGCTGCCGCCCCACGCCTATGGAATGCCCTCCCTGAGACCTTGAGGGCACCAGAATCAACTGTTTGTTTTAAAAAAGGTCTTAAACATTTATTATTTAAGAAAACCTTTGGCTCCCACTCTTAGATGTTTTTAAACCCCTTTTTATTTTTATTCTTGTTTTTTAAATAAATATAGATATATTTTTTAACAACACTGCTTTTAACCTGTAGCCCTTTGAGATCTTCGGATGAAAAGGGCACTATAAATGAAATGTATTATTATTATTATTGGTGTTATTGGTAGGTAAAGCTCCATCACTTTGACATTCACTATACAAAATAGTGTATGAGCTTTGGTAGACTTTGAATATGCTGATGTGCCGTAGTGCAGACATTTTTTCATCTCACTTACTCATTGCCTCTAACTTGCAAGTTCCCATAATCACATTGATAAATGTTCAGGTTCATTTTGCTGAGAATATCTATTGAGACAAACTGGATCTATTCCTGGGTGGAGGGTCATGCATAATACTGGTGGATCCTCGTCTTCCATTATTCTTACAACCTGTGCAATCAGATATGTTTGATTAATATAATCTGATTTTACTGACAGTGTATAACCAAAATGTAATCCATATCACCCATCGTGGCCCTGTCTTACCGTAGGTGTCTCCCTGCAGCATACGTTCTCCACCTCTGTCTGCATTGTAGAGCAATTCCCACAGGTACACCTGAAGCA
Organism: Pollachius pollachius; assembly: GCF_949987615.1. Taxonomy (NCBI): domain Eukaryota; kingdom Metazoa; phylum Chordata; class Actinopteri; order Gadiformes; family Gadidae; genus Pollachius; species Pollachius pollachius. Next base: position 16,193,045 of record NC_136937.1, on the reverse strand, counting down.
AAAGATAGGCAGTGTGTTTGGCAGCCATCAATAATGAAACACAAATTAGGCTATAGGCCTAACTAATAGAAAAATAAATCAGTCTGATTATATGAAAATGAAGATGCTGTAGGTCTTTGCAAATGACTAAATTGGCCTACAACACATCTTTGAATGCCGACATTAAAAAAATATATGACTATCCTAAGCCTTGGCCTATTTGAATAACCTGGTTGCTCTGTTAGAATGTCTATCAATAAAGCAATTACTAACAAGCTATTTGATGGAAAGGGCTATATGCAGGTGTGTAGGCCTAGTGGTTTAATAAAAAGCACAAATTTGGTTATCACAGCACGTCGTGGTCCACCGATGTCGTCAAACACTTTTGGTATGTATTTTCTAATCATCACGTCGTGACAACGTGATGATTAGAAAAGACATACCAAAAGTGTTTGAACAGGTAGCCTGATTCCGGGAAAGTTGAGTGCATAGGCCTATTGTAGGCCTTCTATATTAAACGTAGCCTAAATGTGGATAATACCATGTGATTTTGGAATATTACAAAATGCATGGGGTTCATAAACGATTTGGAGGTGGATAAACTATTTTGGAAATAAAAGAGGTGGGAATAGGCCTATGCTCAGTTTATTGGCGTATAGCCACAACTAAGCCCTATATACCAGTTAAGTTAGCTCAAATTACCATTCTGAAACATCCATCATTGTACATGTTTGTGGTTGTTCTTGGTCTTCTCCTTCAGTCTCATCTTACGACTCTGGATCAAATACGTAGGGCAAAATTCCTGCCATCGTTTTAGGTTTGCCATGCCTCGGTAAGCATGTGGACAGCTGCTTTGTTGTCCAATCAGAGCAAAGCGAAATTGAAATATTGAATATTCATGAGAACAGCGATCCAATCAGAGCAACGCTCATTAATACATGAATATTCATGAGAAAAGCAGTCGTCTTTTCTACCCGGCTTTTCAGACATGCTAGATTAGCTTGAAATAAACTATCCAAGACATTTCCAACACAAACAGTGTTACAAACTCGATCAAAGGACATCAAGGATTATTAAAAAATGAATGAATTGGGTGTGGCATGGGATCTTTAAATGTGATGGAAATAATTCTCTATTAAATTGAATTATTTTCATCATATTATAAATTTAACCCTTTTGTTTTTGTGTTTTTGTGTTCCCCGTGAACAGCGGCTGGTCTCTCTGGTCGCTGTGTAACATGTGCTGTGGGCGGGGCTTGCAGAAGCGCTCGTGCACCTGCACCAACCCGGCGCCGCTCAACGGGGGGGCCTTCTGTGAGGGCATGTCGGTGCAGAAGAGCACCTGCAACACACTCTGTCCAGGTGAGCTCCACCACAAACACTCTGTCCAGGTGAGCTCCACACACTCCGTCCACCTGAGCTCCACCTCACTCTGCCCAGATGAGCTCCACCTCACTCTGTCCACAAATTCTGTCTTATGAAGCACGATAAGAAAGTGTCGTGCAGTCAAATGAGTGTAACACTACAAGATTCTGTAGGTCAAATGTACTAGCTAATGTTTAAGTGTAATGTTTTAGAAATGGCATCGCCCTCTGTCAGCTGTTAGTGAGTGAAATGCGCTGTGAGAATATCCGTTAGGAATCGACTGCGCCTGATTCTCGGCTCACTTCTGGCCAATCAGTGCATATCTTCCCTGATTGGTTTGGGGGAGCCATCTTGCCTGTCAATCACAGATTTATGAAATGCTAAACTTCCCACTGGCGGAGAAATTAAGGGATGTTGGTTTCTTTGTTTCTTACCAGGAGCAGCTTTAATAAGAACTAAAAATTTATACTAATACTTATTAGACGGGAAAACACTAAACTACACACATGTCGACTGCTCTAACATCGTCCCAACCTTAGTGGCACCCACGCCAAAGACAAGAAGAAAAGCTGGGGAACCAAACAAGCCCCTGAATATTGAATCACAGAACTGCTTTTCACAGTGAAACCAAGGGCTTTTAGTTTTTTCTCCCCACCTTGGTATAAAGGCTGAGTCAGTAGGAGTGAAGTATGTTTCAACCTGAACCATATGATCCTACAACCCCCCAAGGTCTCTCACTCGGTAAGCTCTAGGACGAATGGGGGGAGAACGAGGAGTCATAAGATGGATAAATCAAGAGAAAACAACCCGAGAGAGAGAGAGAGAGAGACAGAGAGAGAGAGAGACAGAGAGAGAGAGAGAGAGAGAGAGGAGCTTAAAGTTGTGAAAGTGCTGAGGAGGAGAGCCAAATCTAATCCTAAACGTAATCTGCACTTTCCAAGAGTGTGTTTCCAGACTGATAGCCTGAACTTTGTGTTATCAGTGGGCTTGTGCATAAGAAAACTACAGTGGGAGACGGAGAGGTTTTTGTTTCCAACCCTGAATGTATTCATTTTTTCTTTTTTTTTCTTTCTTTAGTTCCTTTGTTCGTTTGTTCATTCGTCCGTTCCTTCTTTCACACAACAGTAAAATTTGCATTTAGATTAACAAGTAGAAAGAGGGGAGGATCTTTATGGAGACGTCATGGTGGAGAGGAGGTTTGATGAAACATGACACAATCAAAGTGACTTTGTTTTCAAAGTCAGCAGGGTTGGTTTAACATTGTACACAGACCCTCTCCTGTGAGAGGGAAAGGGGAAGAAACAGCATCTTCTTTTTTTTTTTTGGTTGTGGGGGGTTGAAAGAAAAGCTGTCTGGGTGAACTACAGTACCACAGAAAGCTGCACAAAGAGAGGTTGTAGCTTCTAATTTAGGCTTGGTCCAGCTGCCTTTGTAAGCAAGCTGTGCACGTTTGTGCTCTGTCAGAGGTTTGGAAAGGATTTATTCACCCTCATTTCCAACCCCTCTCTCTCTCTCCCTCTTTATCTCCCTCTCTCCCTTGCTCTCTCTCTCATGCTGGCTCACTTGTTGGCTCACTCTCTATCACTATCAAGTTGGGCCCTTGTCGTTCGCCCTTTCCGTCTCTTTCCCTTCTCTTCCCTCTTCATCACTCTCTCTGGACTTCCCAATATCTCCCTCTCCCTCCTTCTCACCCCATCTTTCTCTTGCTTTCTCCACCAATTATATATCACTACCAGAAGCTGAACCGTTCCAAGCTTTAGGTTTTGGTCGTCTTGTGTGAAACGTTCCCATTTTTGTTGAAAGACACACAGCCATGGCAAATTCCTTCAATTTGGAAGCAGCTAATTCCTACTAGGGTTATGTTCAAGCAGATGGACACAACTCTATCATGATGTCGGCCATTTTTTGGCCCCTCCATTCGTTTTGAAGATGGAAGAAACATTTTTCTCGTCAATCTTACTACTATAATAGCTGGCCTGTCGCACCAGTTACTCAAAATTACTCAAGTGCGCATGTGCGAAGCGCGAACGCGGGAGCCAGTGGAGTTTTTTGATGACTGGGGTGATGTGGTGCCAGGATTTAGTGTGAGTAAGGAGACGGGCTGCTGCGTTCTGGATCAGTTGGAGTCTGTTGATGGAGGTGGTGGTGATGTCAGCGAGGAGTGAGTTGCAATAGTCGAGGTGGGAGTAGTTGAAGGCATGGATGAGTCTTTCGGCAGCGTGGGGTGTGAGGGAGGATCTGATCTTTGCAATATTACGGAGGTGATAAAAGGATATTTGACGTTGTGGCGGATGTGGGGCTAAAGGGAGAGGGTGGAATCAAAGATTACGCCAAGATTGCCGGCCTGGGGGCAGGGGGAGACCGTGGTGCCGTTGATAGTGTGTGTGGGGAGGTTTGCGAGTTTGCTGAGGGTGGGTTTGGAGCCGATTAGGAGGAGTTCAGTTTTGTTGCTGTTAAATTTGAGGAAGTTATTTTGTATCCAGAGTGTAAGTGTAGACAGGCAGAATTCGATGTGGGAGAGGGGGGGGGTTGTGGGGGGATTTAGTGCTGAGGTAAATCTGGGTGTCGTCGGCGTAGCAGTGGAAGTCCATGGAGAAATGGCAGAGTAACTGACCAAGGGGGAGGAGGTAAGTTATGAAGAGGAGGGGGCCGAGTACAGATCCTTGGGGAACACCTTGTGTGACGGTGACTGTGGCAGATGTGTGGCTGTGGAGGGAGGTGAAGTGAGATCTGTCGGAGTGGTATGAGTGAAGCCAGCTGAGTGCAGTTCCTTCGATACCGAGGTTGCTGAGTCTGGTGAGCAGGATGGTGTGGTTTACGGTATCGAAGGCTGCACTCAGGTCAAGGAGGATGAGGAAGTTGAGGAAACCAGTGTCGGCAGAGGTGAGGATGTCATTGAGGACCTTGAGGTGAATTCTTTCTGTGCTGTGGAGGGGATGGAAGCCAGATTGGAGGGGTTCGAAGAAGTTATTGGCGTGGAGATGGGATTGGAGTTGTGTGGTTGACGATGCGTTCAAGGCTTTTGGAGAGGAAGGGGAGGTTGGAGATTGGGCGGTAGTTACTGAGGGAGGAGGAGTCAAGACTGGGTTTCTTGAGGGTGGGGGTGACAACAGCAGATTTGAAGGCAGATGGGACAGTTCCATGGGACAGTGAGGAGTTGAAAAGCTTAGTGGGGTAAGGGCAGAGAACGAGGAGGCAGGACAGGGGAGTGGGGAGGGGGTTGAGGGGGCAGGTAGTAGGTTTGGAGGAGCTTATAAGTTTGGAGAGTGCAGGAGGGATAACCAGGTCGAAGTGGGTGAGACAGCAATGGGGAGGAGGGGTTGGGAGGTCCAGAGAGATGGGTAGTGGAGGGGCCATTGAGTGTGCAGGGGGGTTATGTACAGGGAAAAGTGAATGGTTGATGGTGGTGATTTTGTCAGTGAAAAACTGGAGGAATGAGTTGCAGAGATCTTGGGTGGAGGTGGAGAGGGTGCTGGTCCGGGGTTTGAGGAGGTTGCTCACTGTGCAGAAGAGGGTTCTGGGGTTTTGGCAGGGGTCAGAAAAGATGGCGGGGAGGTAGGCAGACTTGGCGGCAGTGAGGGCGTCTTTGTAGGCAGTGAGGTGGAATTTGTAGGCTTGGTGGTGGACTGTGAGTGAGTTTTTTTGGGAGAGTCGTTCGAGTTGGCGGACGGTCTGTTTCAATTTGCGGTGTGCGGGTGTGAACCAGGGTGAGGAGGTATTAAAGGAGACAGTTTTGGTTTTGAGGGGGGCTAGGGTGTTGAGGGAGGAAGGCAGGGTAGAATTAAGGTGATTTTATGGTGGAGATCAATGGATTTTTGGTTACGGAAGGTGATTTCTCTGAGGGGGCGGTGGCGGGGGATGGGGGAGAGGATGGTGAACCGTATAAGTTTGTGATCAGAGAGGGGAAAGGGGCATGGCCGGAGGTCGAGTACAGGGAGATTGATGGAGCAGACAAGCTCGAGGATGTGTCCTTTGTCATGGGTGGGGGTGACATGTTGGGTGAGAGTGAAATTGTCCAGTAAAGTGGTGAATTCATATGAGAGCTTGCAAGTGGGGGAGTCCATGTGGATATTAATGTCACCAAGTAACAGCAGGCATGGAGAGAGGGTTGATGCTAGTGTGAGGAGTTCGGTGAAGTCGGAAAGGAAGGGGGGATGAGGTTTGGGTGGCCGGTAGATGAGGATAACTGTTGTGGCGGAGGGAGCTTTGAAAGCGATGAATTCAAAGGATGATAATGAGGGGAGAATGAGTTCTGTGATAAGATAATTCTGTTTGTGTATGACGGCGAGGCCACCTCCCCGGCGGGAGGGGTAGGGTTTGGCGATGTAGCTGAAACCGGGGGGAGATGCTTGGTGAAGGAGAAAAAGTAATTGGGTTATTGCCAGGTTTCGGTAAGTAGAAGGAGGTCCCGGTTATTGTCGAGGATGAGTTTGTGTATGGCAGGGGCTTTATTGTTGAGTGAACGGGTGTTGAGGAGGGCAAAGTTAGCACAGCCAGAGGGTGGTGGGATCGGGGCAGGCTGGAGAGGTCTGAGGTTAGCCAGGTGAGCTGTGCGGGGGGGCAGAGGGGAGCTCACCTGCCTGGTGCGCTGCCCTCTGACGGCAGTGCTGAATAGTCCAGTAGCGGGTGGGTCCCGATGACGTGGCAGAGGTGCGATGGAGCGTGCAGGTAACTGGATGAATGGGATAGAGTGTCCGTGATGGGATGAAACAAATTTGCGGCGGGAGCTTCTGTGGATGTAGCGGCGACAGCGTAGGAGTCCAAATTGTTAATTGACTTATATGGAATGGATGATGGGATGATGTGGTTGAAAAGTCCAAACAGCTGTGGTACAACGGACTTGGGCATGGTACAGATGGCCTAGTGTGAGTGCACCCTCACACTAGGCCATCTGTACCGTGCCCAAGTCCGTTTCACACCTGTAACATGCTCAAGTACGATTGCCCCTCCTCCCCGCTGCTGTGCGCTGGCCTGTGCTCACACTAGGCAATCTCAACTGGCCCTATGGTTGCCTCTTGTTCATACGTCATCATGTCGTAATACGTCATCACCAAGTGTTCGCTGCTTTGTAGAACAACACAGAGAACACAATTGACACTTTACTGGCTTTGTTGCTTATTTGAAGCCGTTCTACTCAGATACAGCCCTCTCTCACTGAGTGTTTTTACACTGCCAAATATGCCGTTTTATGCACGCCTCTTTCGCGGCACGGTCCACGCGTTTACACTCCCAGAGGTAAATTGCTTGCTTGAGATAGAACCCCAATTTACCATCCCGGACCCTGCACACATTGGCGGTTTATTGGGTTTCATTCTGTTGTAAATGCGGCGGCTCCGCAGTTCCGGGTGGGGGAGGGGCTTGGGTAGAGGTGAGGCTGTGCTGTCTCCACGGAGACAACGCAGCGATATGATCATAAGCAGTTCTAACTGGAGAGAAAGTGAAATTCGCGAGCTGCTGATCATGTGCAAGAAGGTGATGCAGTCGTATTAAACAAACGTTGAAAGATGGTGCGATCTATGAGAGAGATGCAGAGGAACTGTCCTTGAAAGGCTTTTTTCTGGATAAAAAAAACAGTGGTTAGCAAAATAAAGAATATGTTGGTTTTTTTGCACTTAGTTAATCGCATTTGTAGCCTACACTCAGACGTTAACTTCTTCTTGCATGCGGGTGTCTTCATTCATAAAAAAATAAAAACATTCGGGAGTATGCAAATTATTCTAAAGAGGTCTAGACTCCGTGCGCAGCCCCGCCTTCTCCAGTGAACCAAGAAAGCCCGCGCTGTGACGAACGGGGGATTTTTGATCAAAAACTCAACTTCACTATCGCACCTACCTGAACCCACACGTGAACCTCTTGCCACCCTGTTTATTGTTTAATGGGAAAGAAGGGTCGCATGGACTATGCGTCATCAAGCTCAGGTTGTGTAACCGTGCGTGTACACGTCTCGGCTCATTAGTATCTGTACCGTGGCCTGAGCACACCTCTCCCAAGTGTGTTCAGGCCACAGAATTGAACTGTACTTGAGAATGGTTAGCATGCTCACACTAGCCAAACGATCTAGACTTGAGCATGGTACAGGTGTGAAACGGACTTGGGCACGTTAGAGATGGCCTAGTGTGAGTGGGCCCTCAAACTCCTCTCAGCAACCTCAGCGGCGGCTTCCAGTCCTTCACCTTCAAGACGTCCCGCCAAGGTCAGCTCACACACACACACACACACACACACACACATATACACACACACACACACATATACACACACACACACACACACACACACACATATACACACACACACACATACACATACACATAAATGCATGGGTAACACTTTACAATTAAGGGTACTTTTAAATAACATTAGTTAATGCAGTAACAAGCATTATTATGTAGCCTTAGCATGGGTAAGGTTTAACCCTATCAAATAATGTATAAATGAGTACACCATTTGTTACCATGAACAAAATTATTAAACATGAACACCATTAGATATAGTAAGTATTCGATTTAGTAATTTAACGTGTTTCTAATGAGCAAGACACTTACGCACAAAGTTGAATAGACATTTGTTATGCCAACCCTGACCCCGTTATATCAACCAATCAGCAAGTCCCAGGGTAACAACCAACGGGCTGCTTCCAGCCTGCCTCTCAACCTTATGAAAGTATAAAGTAAGTCCTCGTAAGGAGACGAAGGAGGACACGTTTAAGGGCGCCGCTGATGATCTGGTGTCTCAATATAATGACAGACCTGGCGCTCCGTCTCCCCCATAAACCCCGCCCTCTCCCTCTCTCCCGGCTGCTGGCGCCGCCTGATGAATCAAAATAACTGTAGTGCTAAAAGCCGCTTGATAAAACCCTGTGGGAAGTGGTGACACCGTAGAAGCAAATCTAGCGACAGGTGCTTGGGTCGACCCTTGAGCCATATAATGATTGCGGCAAAACGAATTTGTCTCAGCCCGGGGTGTCTCAGGGCATTAAAGCTGCATATCTAACACGACACTTAATTTTACCACAGTTGACTCAGACTGCTCCATCTCAGCTCATCTCTTTTCTACTAATAGCTAGCGTTGTTGCCTCTGACTGGGATACGAACATGACTACGACGGCACTTAGGTTTTGACGGACAAGACAGGTCGCTCTTGCTCCTGTTATTTTATCACACGGTCGCTGGGTCGCGCTCCTGAAAGGAGGGATCTCCTGAAAGAACTTGTTTGCAAATAGATGGGAGAATAACAACTCACCAAAGACAATCCAGGGATTTCTTTGGTGGGCAAGAATTCTACCCTTTCTTTAATCTCCTCCTCGGAGAATCGAACTGTCGGAAAATAATAACTGCTCATCCGCTGTCAGCATGGATCCCAACCTTCAGGTCAAGTGAGGGGCGTAGGTTGGTCCTTAGCGGCTTCTCCTTGTCTGTTGTGAAGGAACAGGAAGCTCAATACGTCGGCTAGGTCAAATCCGAGGCCTTAGCTGTGGCGCTGCTGCTTGTACAGCTGTAGTTCTGTGTGTCTGACACGGTCTGGCCAGGGCTTCTAACACAGGCCTTGTTCTAAGACTAATCCACCACTAAAGGCACTGCTGACCAAGAGCCTGATTCAAGGTCTGCAAAGTCCGAACACAAAAACAACAGCTAAGAAGTGTGTTGGTGTATGCTGTGTTATGGCAGCTTGTTGGCTTTGACTAACCCACTTGTCATCATCTCAAATCGCTTCCTTTACCCTGGCTGTTCAACCAATAGAGTATCAGTATACAGAGGCGAATAAAGACAAGTTTTCTCGTCTACTTTTATCAGTCTGTGTACATGGTCGCTGCTAAAGTTAAAGGGGGTAATATCAAATAACAATGCATTAATTTGACATCTTTACCCAATTAAAATTTCGATGTAGCCTATAATTCATAAGTAAAGTAGTACATACCTTTAGTACTGAAATTATAGGATAAATCTTACTTCAGATATTGTAAATGTCACATCTGATCTTTGCTTTCTATGCTTCCGTCTCCGGTGGATTAATCTTTTGGGAATAACAGATTACCTTGCGTTAAGCTAATTCATTTGTTCTTCCTTCAAAATGAGAAGGAAACATCCTCTCCAATCTCTTCACTCTGACTGTTTATTATTGATTGCACTCAATTCTGAATAACAAATCCTACTTTAGAATAACATTGGTCATAAGTATCAACATTTGAATAAAAAATACCCCTTATTATATAATCAAGAGGAAGTTACATCTAAGATGAAGTCACAAAATAAACGTGTGATGTATTTTTTCTCCCTAAATAGAAAATGGAGTCTCAGAACATGGGATTTATTTTCCCAAGCCTGAATTGAAGGGTCATCACAGACGTGATCTTCTGCAGAGCGGCAGAAAACATTTTCATGAACATGCAGGATACATTGAAGAAGATAACCCTGCTCTGAGCCTCTTTTGATATAAGAGCCAATAAAGCCGTCATTTCATAGATTACCATAATCAGTCCATGCCCCAAAATAAAAAATACTACACAGCCTAATGAGAATTACTACTCTCTCTTGCTCTCTCTCTCTCTCTCACTCTTTCTCTCTCGTCGTCCTTATCTGTTAGCTGCCAAACGGATGCTTGGACTGTATCTAGAAATAATTCTGGATTAATTCGAGCCAATGGCCTTAACGTGGAGGTGGCTGGGTGAGTGGCAGTTGGTTGGTTGGAATTATTGCCTGAGATAGACAATGAGCGGGCCAGAAGGACTGCCTATTATGTCATGTAATAAGAACTTTAACCAAAAACACATTTTTTTTCAACTGATTGGGCTCAAAATATCAATACATTTACTGATTAGTGAATTATATCCGTTAAACCATTATATCATTTAACAAATTTGAGTTGTTAAGAAGTGGATTATGCTGTTTCCTATCAAGCTGATGAGTTTATTCCGATACACTAAAGCGGTTTAAGAGCTTGAGCATAATTCGGTTTGTCTGATTGCCAAAATTCCAAGCATCAACGCATCTTTTGTATCCTGCTGACAAGATTGTTTTCAACAGAAAAATAAAGCTGAAAATTTCCATCACTTTGGTTTAGTAGAACATCTGTGATGAGCTAAGCTCTCGTCAAAATGTTAAACTAAACAGATATCTGTACGCAATTCTAGATTAATACTGTTAATTCTGTTTGCATATTTCATAAACTTTGTACTCCATTTATATACTTTAGTCCTATATGCTCCAACCAATATAAAGGTATTCTGGTATTTCTTTATTGTATCTCATGGCACTACTAAAAATATACTGTAAGTAAGTTAGTACTATATTGATCCCAAAGAGGAACATTAAGGCATAGCTGCAAAATATGAAGAGAAAGCTACAGACAGTAGATCAAATATATACAGGGTTGTCCTCTATTTCCGTTGTGACATTGATTGCTTCAGGAGGAAGAGTTGATAGACTGACTAGTCCAGCTCCAGCTTTAGGTCAAGCCGACCTTTGGCTTGGTTCCAGCCCGTCCCCAACTCACTCATACACTCAACTCACTTGGTCTAAAAAGTTCAAGTAGCATTTAGCTATTGCCCTGGAGAGAGAGCTCTGTCTGGGCGTCAGAGACGGGGTTAAGCTTCTCGGACACTTATAGTATAACACAACGGTGTGTGTGGAGGTGTGGAGCTTGATCTGGACAGCCGTTGATTTAGATGATCGCTACCGAGAGAGGATTATGCTTCCTGGACCCCTTGTACGGTGTGTGGATGTGTGGAGCTCCGTATCAGCAGCGGCTTATTTCTGGTTTATCTCTGTGTCCGAGTGAGGGGTTAATCTTCTCAGTGTAATGCCACGGTGTGTTGCGCATTTCATATACAACATCGCTCATTATAACGCTCATACACAACGATGGTACTAAAAAGGCATCACAAAGTTGTCCTGGGTTTGTACCACGCCCCCCTCCTTCCTCCAACTCTCGGCCCAAAACCCATTATTTTAAACCACAGAGTGTTTGAATTCCAGCTGAAACAGTGGGTTCACTGACACATCAACACCTAAACCTAACCACACCATATCCCGTAAACTTCACCATATGTGTTTGAATAGATGAATGTTTTTGCAAAGTGCTTTGAGTTGCCACTAGTCAGAAAAGCTTTAAAAAAATGCAGTCCATTTACTGCTCACCATGACACAACAGCAACATTGTGTGTTTCTGTGTTGGGTGTGCTCAGGAAACCCCCTGCTGATCAACTCGTCCATGCAGCCTGACCTGAGCGTGTCTCGGACCTACACCAGCCCAACGTGCTTTCAGGACTCCATGGACATGGAGCTGATGGCCGACTACTCCCTGCTGGACCCGCTGCCTGACATCATCGTCAAAGGTACGGCACACAACGCCTTTAATCACTGTAGCAGCGCTAAAAGCAGCTCGCTGCGTTGGTGGCGCGGGCCGCTAGTGCGCTCACCACGTAGACGACGTGGCTCGCTGTACTCGCGGGACTCTGGTTCGATTCCGACTAAAGTCATTCTCTTTCAACCAGAAATGTCTGTCTGTATTTCCAGTCCTGTACTTAAAGGTGTAAAAAAAACACGTTCATAGAGAAGGCCGCAAAAAAAAAAGCAATGAATTCCTGTCAGTTTTTCTTTTCATCGCCCAGTGTCGTCGTGTGAATATTCGCTCCGGCGCCGATCCTTTCTGCGGCGCCGTCCCCAAAGCATTCTTTGATCAGGGCTGATTTCGGCTTTAGTTTACGAAGATATATTTCATGGCTTTCTTTGTGCCTTTATGTGCAGTACATTGAAGAGAGACTGGAAAGCGGAGCGGAGAAGCTAAGAAATGACATGTAGCATAGGAGCACAGGTGGGAATCAAACCTGGGTCCCTCACAATGCGTACCGCCTATATGGTCAGCGCACTATGCTTAGCGGACCCCCGTTCCAGCTTCATTTGACATCAGTACCTCATGACTTGGGGGGGAGGTGACGGTGACAGATAAGACCACAGTGTGTGTCTCGTCCGTCCATCTGTCTCTTCAGGGAGGTGGGGGAGGACTGAGTACCCCGTGATGTCCCATCCCAGGACCTTCCCGAGGGGCGTGGCACCGGACTACCGGGGCCTGCCCTGGCCTCCACCCCCTCCTCTTCCTCCCCCACTGAAGACACCAGGCTGGGCGTACCCAACACTGGTGAGCTAGGGGAGAGAGAGAGAGAGAGAGAGAGAGAGAGAGAGAGAGAGAGAGAGAGAGAGAGAGAGAGAAATAGAGAGAGAGAGAAATAGAGAATAATGGGAGAGGAGGAGCAACTAAAAAGGATTGGAAGACCAAAAGTTAAGTTATGTCGCTCACAATCATGTCCTTCATTCGAGTTGATGATGTTAGAAAGAATGAAACAAGGGCGTCTCAACCAGTGGTTCTCCTCCTGACACAACTTCCCCCGGTCCTCCGGTCCTGATTTCATTAGATCGTGTTCAATGTTTTCTTCTATATTCCTGTAAGAGTGTTTTGTTCAATGTAATATGTGCGGCAAAGTGTCATTGAGCGTTATTATTCTGGACTGTGATGTCAGAAAGAACGAAGGACAACAGCAGTTGCTTCAAATATGATTAGTATTTATTAAGTACCCTAGTGGGGACACGTTTGTCTACTGAAGCCAAGATTGACGTGCGCACACTCATCTTGTACGCACTGCAGAGGAGGACGTGATGTGGGTGTGTGCGTGTGTGTGTGTGTGTGCGTGTGTGTGTGTGTGTGTGTGTGTGTGTGTGTGTGTGTGTGTGTGTGTGTGCGTGACACTGCAGAATGGAGGGCTATCATTAAAGTCTGCTTTGCGCCTGGAGACAGCACAGCGATGACACCCTCTCCTTTTGTCATGACTGGTTAAAGTGGCAAATGTTGCAAACACGCTGTTGTTTCCTCTCCTCCGCTCTCTCTGTGATGACAATCCCCTTTTGGGGGTTAAGTCGGGCGAACCAGACGAGCAACAAATAAACATTCATAACGCCTGGCTTTTAGCGGGGGCGCCTGTCTGCTGCGTTAGAGGCTACGCAAAGGGGTTAGATGAGACAAAGGAACGACAGAGACTGAGGAAATGTGTTCCAGGGCCGCGGTGCATTGATGCCTCAGAGCAGAAGATGTAAAGTTGGGTCAGTTATTATTCTGTCACGGAGGAGGAGGAGGAGGAGGAGGAAGAGTGGGTGTTTGTGGAGGAGGAGGAGTGGGTGGTAGGGGAAGAGTGTGTGGTGGAGGAGAAGAAGGAGTGGGTAGTGCTGGAGGAGCAGAGGGGCCTGCGTTCTATCGGGCTCCAACCAGAAGCTGACAGTCAATCTCCTCCCTATCTCTAGAAACCAGAGGAGAAACCAGATGCTGCCTCCCCCTGTTGTGAGACCATCTGCATGAGATACATTTCTCTCTCTCTCTCTCTCTCTCTCTCACCATGGTTGAGGAATAAGAATCGATCGAGGGTCCGTCGCTCGCCCTCTCCCCGGCTCGTCGGCGGTCTCAGATGTCCGCCGAGCTGCTCCTCTGACCTTCCCTGTCAAGTAGGGGTCGTCTGGTGGTCTTCTAAGGGGGACCCCCAGAGCATAATAAGACCACACTGTCAAACTCCCACACAGCATATCTAATGTCATTCGACATGCAGGACATCCATTAGAATCGGAGCACTTCATAACACATCAACGCTTTTTCAGGGGGGGGGTTGAATTTGCGTGTCATTTTAAGGTCTCTCAGGGTAATGACGAGGATGTAAGCATCATCCGTACCGGTCACAGCCGTTAGAGAGTAGCTTCGTCAAAGGAGTCGTACCGCGACAGAGAGGTGGCTGACGTAGTTGTGGGCCCTGTGAGGCGTTCAACCACATTGGTGTACCTGTTTTTATTGTTGTGTTGCCAAAGTTTTATTGTTGTGTGTGTGTGTGTGTGTGTGTGTGTCCAGCCCAGCTGTATGACTGATGGTGGTCCCATCAATTGCTGCCCGCTCTTTGGGGCTCCCAGCCACGACCGGGGCCCCTGGCCAAGAGCTGCTTTGGCCCCAGCTAATCTGTGAACAGAACCGGGGGTCAGCCGGGCTTTCAGGGGCTGCCCGTGGACCCCAGCGGGCCTGCGTGGCACGCTGTGCTGTGAATGCCTGTCCTCCGGGGCCACGCTGTCCATTAGTCTGAGGGCTTTAATCTTCCTCTGTCTGCGTGGAGCCGTCCTCTGATTGGCTCATCCAGAGGGCGGGGGGCGGGGGGGAGAGTGGGGTGGAGGCGTCTATAGGTCGGTGTTGGTTGGCGGTCGATTTTTTTCATGCACGCTCCTCGCCTCTCTCACGCCCCTGTGTGTGTGTGTGTGTGTGTGTGTGTTTTAAATAGAGCCCAGAGTGTTAAAGGTTGGCTTTGTGCTTGGTGGAGATATTGCTGGCTTTGTTTGTGCGCTTGTGTCCACACTGTGAAGCAGCGAGGTCCGTGACTCCATCGCACCGTCTCACCAACAGCTATTTGCTTTATGATTTATTAAGAATGACGCTACCACCCAATTCAGAGACCCCTACTCCTTCATAGGGTGCATGTGTATGAACCAATAACCTGGACTCTATGTAATGTAAGTCTGGCTGTGATTTATAGATATATGCACAAGCATGTTCGGTTCTGACCTTGGACGTTCTGTGTGTCTTTGCTGAAGAACAAGTCCTCATCAACCTTGCAACACAAATGTATATGCTAGTGTTGTTTCTGATGCTGAAATACTGCTGAAATATTGACCTGCCAGGGCACCTAACAGCTTAAGGACAGCCCCAGAATTGCCGATAACCCATTGTTTATATTATTAATTTTTATCTTGCCATTTCCGAGGGAGCAGAATCATTTCATGTCCTTCATGCTCACCAATGTGTTAAGAGGGAAAGCCAATGTTGTAACATGTATCCCGGGGGTCCTGTCCTTTAAACCCACAGATGGGAGGGTGTTTCATCATGCTCCCCCTCCACCCAGACACTTTACACCACAACCGGCTCAAGTATTGGCCTCAGCGCCCGTGACACGTTTTGATTCATTTAAACAGAGAACGCACACACACATCTCTTCTGTTGTCGAGTTGCAGTTTGGTGGTGTCTGTGTGTGTGTGTGTTTGTGTCTCTGTGTGTGTGTGTGTGTGTGTGTGTGTGTGTGTGTGTGTGTCTTTGTGTCTGTCAAGTAGCGTTTCTTCGTATTTCCGTGTGCCCATCTGTATTCTTTGTTCATGTCCGTTTCTAGTGCTCTTCCAGCATTGTGCTTGTATATCTCCATCTCTTCTGTGTCGTGTCGAATCTAATCTGTTTCTGTTCCAGGGATCAGACCCGGCATCTCACACATGTCTCCTTTTTTTTGTTGTCCCCCCCCCCCCCCAACGCAAACAGCTGCTAGGTGAAAAGAGGAGAGAGACAACTGGAGCGATTGTTCGGCTTCGAAGGCCGAAGAAGAAGGAAAATGACACCAAAATAGTCAAAGTCAACTTTATTTTCAATTTCTAAATATGTGCCAGACATACGGAGGAATCGAAATAGCGTTTATCTCCAACTCACGCTGCAATAAGAACAAAAGGATAAAATTACGTTGAATAAGATAATTAAGTAATATTTACAATAAGATAAGTAATATTTACACTAAGATAAATAATATTTACAAGTGAGGTGCTTCACTTTGGTTATGAATCGTCGTCTTGTTTTTGTCAAACCGTGTCTTTTTATGGCAGGGGGGCAGTGAGTGCAGAGCCGTGGTTTTGGCCCCGAAAATACCAGAGTGTTATGTAATTCGGTTGACATGACAACACTCTCGACATCAATCCCGCAGAATGCGGTGCGATGCGGTAGCGGTGGGGCAGTGGATCCTCTGAAGTAAGTCCTCAGAGCAGTTAGTTTCAGAAAAAGCAAATTATTTTTTCATCTATCATGGAAATGGTGTTCCAGGCTTGGGGCTGTCAAGGACATGGAGCCTGCTCCTGTTTAATATTTCAGTGGGTAAACCCATAAAGTGACATAGCCGGCACTCTGTCTTCCTCTTCTTTGGGCTAATAACACGGATTGAAAGAAGGACTGAAATCTTCAGGTGTACTATATTTTTTGTCTGCGGGATGAAGTGAAGATTTAATATACCTGCAAGTTTGGAGATCGTACTAAAATCTAACCAGAGAGATACAATGCGTACACATGTCTGTTTTAATATAGAGTCATTTTCTCACGGTTTTTTAACACTCTTCAATAGTTTTGAATCGCTAACATTGCATTTTCATCGGAGGATGATTATTTCCGACGGAAATATGAGTTGCAATTGTTTTGGAGGCAGGGCGATAAAGTAATGTGTGAGCGTGAGGCTCCTCACATGTAGCTCCTTCAAACACCTCGTCTCATCACACCACACCCAAACAGAGCTGTGTTAGCATCACCTCAAACAACTCCCCGACTGAGTAGCAGACTGGGACACGATATATTCACAACTTTAGAATAAATCTGAACACAATCTATCCTTTACATCATCTAAACCCCTATCCATCCACCCATCTCCTATTCATCCATCCATCTCCCCATCCAGCCATCCATCCATCTAAACCCCTATTCATTCATCCATCCGTCCAACAATCCATCTTTAACCCGATTCATCTATTAATCTCCCAATCCTCCATTCATTCATTCATCCATCCATCTAAATATTTATCCATCCATCCATCCATTCGTTCATCCACCCATCCAAACTTCCATCCATCTATCCATCTCCTATTCATCCATCCATCCATCTCCTATTCATACATCCACCCATCCAAACATCCATCCATCTATCCATCTCCTTCCATCCATCCATCCATTCATTCAACCTTCCACTCAAACTTCCCTCCGTCCATCCATCTCCTTTCATCCATCCATCCATCTCCTATTCATCCATCCATCCACATTAGTGCATTCCCCAGCAGAATAGCTGTTAATGTTGAGCTAACCCCATCAAATTACTTTGGGGACCTCATAGGGCAGAATACCCCCCCCCCCCCCCCCCCCCCCCCCTCCGCTAGAGCCACACACTCTTCTGTGTTGCCTGCGGAGAATGCCTGTGTGACCTCCTCCCCGCTCCTTGTCACTGTGTGTGTGTGTCTGTGGGTGTGTGTGTCTGTGTCTTTGTCTGTGTGTGGCTGACATTTACACAGGAAGTAATTTGCCAGCAGAAACGTGTCGCACAAAAGGGAGCCATGAAAAGAGACATCATTTATGTGTGTTATATGTCATCGGGAAATAACTGAGATGAGAAGAAAAGGAAAAATAAAAGAGTCCGGTAGGAGAAGTCAGTGAGGAAGAACAGAAAGATAGAGGGAGGGAGGGAGGGAGTGGGGGAGGGAGGATTAAAGCAGGAGGAGGAGGGAGATATGAGAGAGAGGGAGGGAGTGGGAGGGGGAGAGAGAGAAGGAGGGAATGAGTTGTCCCTCAAGTAGAAGCAACAGCGTGACCCCTCTCTGTCAGTGTGAATTAATGAGCACTTTATCTCATGCAAAATGCCTCCACGATCCCTGCTTCCCGGGCTTTACTGACATTACAGCTCTCTTGGTAACACTTTACAATAAGGTACGCAAAAACGTGGGTAGTTACTGAGAGACGAATGAGTAACGAATGATGAATGACCAGGGCCCTAACTGGGGCCCTAACGGGGCCCTAGGTGACAGTTATTCAGTAACTACTAAGGAGTTACTGGTAAACAGACTAGGGGACTACTGTATTCGTTACTGAGTAACAAATGATAAACGACCAGGGCCCTAACTGGGGCCCTAACTGGGCCCTAAGTGACAGTTACTCAGTAACTACGGAGGAGTTACTGGTAAACAGACTAGGGGTTACTGTATTATGGTTCAAAAAGCTTAACTACTGGTCAACGAATGATTCAAAAAGCTGGAGAGGAGCAATACATTTCTTTCTGCTTCGGATACGCTTTTGCGGGAGCTAGTCACCAAGCTGTCTTTTACCACTCTCGCGCTATTGGCTGGTTTTACACAATGACGACAGCGAAGCGACGGCAAGCAGCCAATTGCTTAAAGAGTCGTTTGAACTATGCCCGTTGATCACGCCTCTTGTGCTGAAGAAAATGACAGCAGCCTCCCCTAACCAACGCGCAATCTACGATTGAGCTTGGTCTGGCAATAGCCAGGCTAGCAAAATGGTTTTGCTAGCCATTTTTGATTTTATGCAATTGCATTTTTTTGCATATATACATCTCGTTGTCAGTTGGAAAAAGTGGTGTTGTCATTTTTTAGGGAAATCATGTATATTATAGGTTGTTTAGTCTTCGTTTCAGGGGATTAGTGGTTAAGTTTAGGTATGAGGTGTTCTTATAAGTTTATAAGGTTGAAGTAAGAAAGCCAGTGATGATCCACAAGAAGCAGCCATCTTGGGGAGGTCAGTCTCGATCATCTGTCAGGTCTAACATGCCAAGAACAGCTGAATACTTCAAAAGAAAATCAGAGGAAGAAAGGATTTCCACCATGGTCTGAATCACATGAATAAAGGTCATGATCGCTTTAGTATTCACTTAAAACGGCCTGTGAAAGGATGTCTCGCTTAGTACTACTAAAACATGTATGTGCTTCTGTAATAGTCCTCAGAAAGGCCTTTATTAGGGTCCGACCCATATCCGTATGAAATAGGTTAGAACCATCAACACCTGCATGAGGCAGCTGAAGCCAGCATACTGCAGTCATTCACACGGGCCATTATCTGGTTGTTAAAGGGTTCTGGAGGAGGATTTATCGCCTCCCCTACATGTGAAAATCAGAAACACACTGCCCCGGTTTGGAAATGACAACATTAAAGGGGTCAGAAGAACTCAGCCAGACTTTGAACTTGATTATAGAAGACAACACGCTGATGTTGACCAGAGACTAAGATGATCCATTCAAAGTATTTATTGTTCAAGTGGTTTTATTTCCTAGATCCATTAGGCTAAGGTTAATGAGGGCTGATCGATACATTTATTTTAATGACCGCGGTTCACTTAAAGGTTCATGATATATATTTTTTTCTTCCTAATGATTAGCAGCATTGACATGATTATCCCTCGATGGCTATTGGACGAATAATGAAGCAACACGGCTAGGCTATTTAATTCAATTCAATTCAATTTTCCGTATAGCCCTAATCACCATTACAGTCTCAAAGGGCTTAACAGGCCAAATATTTATGACACCCCCCTTTACCCAAGCCCCCACATGGGCAAGAAAAATTTCCCTTGAAATTAGCCAGGAAGAAATCTTGAGAAACACATAGTAGGGGATCCCTTCTTCCAGGGATGGTCAGGAGTGCAATGGGTGCCATAATTGACATACAGGTAAATACATGCACATCATATTAAATTGGTGATGTGGTACTGGCTGGTTAACCATGAGGAGAGTCCAGGCATCCAGTCCAGTCACCGCAACACGCTAGAACAGACAGAATAGTGAATTAGAACGGAAAAGTACATAGTTGGAATGTATACTGTATTAACAAAAGCACAAACAAACACAGAGTGGTCTTCACATCGCATCTGTGTCATCTTCACACTCCTATGTTCCAAATGCAAGGCTATCTGTGTAACGTAATTAGCAAAGGCATTAACATTTACCAAAAAAAAATACATCAATAGCTCCCTCTATTTCTAATGAGGCCAATTTCTATTAATTGAGTGCATTTTGTTGGTGCTACAAACAAAGGGATTCCAAAAAAAGATTGAATATGATAAAATAATATATGAATAATGTAATATTCTATCATAGTGCATAGCATATATAGTATCATATATCACATCATATATCATATAATATAACATGTTTGAAAATAGCAATAGTAGTAGTATTGGTAGTAGCAATAGCAGTAGTTGTAGTAGTAATAGCAGTAGCAGTAGTAGTAGTAGCACTAGTAATAGTAGAAGTAGTAGTACTAGCAGTAGCAGTAGTTGGTTTCGGTAAAGTAAGTGGTAATAGTATTATTTTTTAAATTATTTTGGTGTTGCAGCATGTTCCCTTATGTCGTCTTCTCTTCGCTTCGCTGTGGTAACAAACTGTATAAACAGTATGTTGCCATTGTGAACAAACAATCAATAAATGTCAATTCAATATCTACGTGTTTCAAACTATTAATCTGTGCATACGTCTAACTTTAGATCTACCGTCAACTACCGTTGAAATAAATGGTTACCAGCATACACTCACAGAAAAAGTCACACAAACCTACTCATCCAAGGGCTAACAAACAGCAGAAAACACACACACCCATCCCATGAGTTGGCCGGAGTGCTGACGATGGCGCAGCCCTAAAGCTCCTCACAAATGGCTGGTTTCACTTAGAAGATAAGATTGAATGTGAAACAAGCAAAAACTTGTATTCCTACCACTAAGTTACTCGGTCTCTCAGTCAATAACAGGTATTTGTATGTTTGTGTTGCTTTTTTGAGGGGGTGAGGCTCAGCTAGCGTTTCGTCTGTCCCCGTTCTGCGATAATGGATTTCCCTTGTGAGTCCCTGGCCCACAAATCAACCCCCTAATGTACCTGCTTGTACACTTTGCATCTCCTCTCTGCTACTTTGTGAGAGAGAGATAGAGAGAGAGAGGGAGAAAGAGACAGAGAGACACATGCAGACACAGAGACACAGAGAGACAAAGAGAGAGAGAGAGAGAGAGAGAGAGAGAGAGAAAGAGAGAGAGAGAGAGAGAGAGAGAGACCCAAACATCCACAAACTATAAAAGTCATATAACAAATTGAGTAAAACATCGATACTCGGTGTGCACTTTCCAGTTTGAGCTCGCCCTTGTCGTTGGGATGTAGAATCACGCCTGTGGTCAGTGGAGTTTATTACACACATGCATTATTGAAATTAATCAGTGTTGAGCAGATGGACTATTTCTCCCCTTCCGATATGTTTTGCTGCTTTCGGTCGGTTTTCTCTCTCTCTCTCTCTCTTTTTGAACGGTTATGAGTCGTTATTTTCAATCTGCTGTTCAAAAAAAGTTTTGGTGCTTGTTTTATTTATTTTTAATCACTGTTATGGTAACGGCACAACATGTTATTATTCCATGGTGATTTGTTGATAGATGATAATTACATTCAGACTAATGTTTCGCCCATACTTCCCATAATGCATCTTGTGGAAGTGAACTGCCCTCCTGTTCGTAGTAAAGCTGGCCAGCCCAGACGGGCGTTTTACAGTGAGGTCTTCTGAGTTGATGTAAAAATGCATTATTTGTGTTAATCAATGACTGAGGAGGCTTAAGTGATCTGAAGAAGACTGCCAGTTGCTTTTGTCTGTGAAGAGGATATCTTCACAAAGGAACTACGGCTACATTCCAATAGTCGCTCTGTCGCGGATCCCGCTCAGCTCTGGCGTCCTCAGATCTCCATTGGTCTAATCTGTTCCTGAATATGCAGTGAGAGCAGCGGCCTTTAGGGGTGGATCACACTGAAGGCTCTGGAGGCTGTAGGGTGGGGAGCGTGTTACCCTGCCTTTAGGGGGGGATCACACTGAAGGCTCTGGAGGCTGTAGGGTGGGGAGCGTGTTACCCTGCCTTTAGGGGGGATCACACTGAAGGCTCTGGAGGCTGTAGGGTGGGGAGCGTGTTACCCTGCCTTTAGGGGGGATCACACTAAAGGCTCTGGAGGCTGTAGGGTGGGGAGCGTGTTACCCTGCCTTTAGGGGGGATCACACTGAAGGCTCTGGAGGCTGTAGGGTGGGGAGCGTGTTACCCTGCCTTTAGGGGGGGATCACACTGAAGGCTCTGGAGGCTGTAGGGTGGGGAGCGTGTTACCCTGCCTTTCTGTTGAAGCCCAGATGAAAGCAGACGTTTTTACTGATGCCACCGCAGAACGTCTGCACTTAACACTGCCATCACGGCGGGGGCTTTCAGTCCAGAGTTGAAGGTTTTTTTAAACTCACACAGATACAGCCCTCTCTCACTGAGCATTTTTGCACTGCCAAATAGGCCGCTTTACCCCGCTCCCCGGGTAAATTGCCTGATTGAGCTAGAAACCCAATTTACCCTCCCGGACCCTGCATATTGGGTTTCATTCTGTTGTACATGCGATGGCTCCGCGGTTCCAGCGGGTGGGGGCTTGGGTAGTGGTGTTGCTGCGCTGTCTCCACAGAGACAAAGCAGCGATATGATCATGAGCAGTTAACTTCTGACTTGAGAGAAAGTGAAATCTGCGAGCTGCTGATCATGTGAGAGAAGGTGATGCAGTCGTATTAAACAAAGACGTTGAAAGATGGTGCGATAAACGAGAGAGACGCAGAGGAACTGTCCTCACGAGGCTTTTGTCGAGATGAAAAACAAGTGGTCAGCAAAATAAAGAATATGTTGGCGTTTTTGCACTTGTGAATAGTTAGTCGCGTTTGTAGCCTACACTCAGACGTGAACTTATTCTTGCATGCGGGTGTCTTCATTCATAAAAAAATAAAAACATTCGGGAGTGTGCAAATTATTCTAAAGAGGTCTAGACTCCGTGCGCAGCCCCGCAGACTCTTCTCCAGTGGACCAAGAAAGCCCGCGCCGTGAAGAACAGGGTATTTTTGAATCAAAAACTCAACTTCACTATCACACCAACGTGAACCCCTTGCTGTCATGTTTATTGTTTAATGGGAAAGAAGGGTCGTATGGACTATACGTCATCAAGCTCATGTTGCGTAGCCGTGCGTGTGCGTGTGTCAGCTCATTAGCATCTGTACCGTGGCCTGAGCACAACTCTCCGAAGTGTGCTCAGGCCACGGATTTGAACTGTACTTGAGTACGGTTGGGGTGCTCACACTAGCCAAACGATCTAGACTTGAGCACAGTACAGGTGTGAAATGGACTTGGGCACGGTACAGATGGCCTAGTGCAGCATTACTCATTGCGCGGCTCGCAAGCCACATGCGGCTCGCCAAGCCTCTATTTGTGGCTCTCATGGCGGTAAAAATATACAGTGATATGATCATGCAGTGAATACAGATATTTAAAAAACAATACACACAATTATTTAAAAATAAATAAATCAACAGCGGCATTAAAAGGTGGAAATATAGCCTTGTCTAGAAAATATTTTTAAACTTGCTCGGCTCTACGCTGACAGCGGGGTTGCCAGATTGGTGGTTTTCCTGCATTACAAGAGAGAATGTGCTCTTTGGATGGACTTATTCTTATTAACTTATTCTTCAATAGCTTTTATGTTATGTGACCCAGTGTCTCCACATTATTCCAGAAAATAGCACACAGTCACACAAGTCTTAATTTTCCTCTCAAAGTGCACCAGATTGATGCATTCCAGGTTAAAAAGAACCAAATTTCTTCCGGGGGAGCATGCCCGCTAAGGACCAGGTTCCCTCCACAGTTTCACAAAATTCTGTGGGAAACACTGCTTCAGGGAGGACATATTATTAAGCAGGCATACTTATTTATGACTGGATTTATAGCTTTTGATACATTGCGGTAAAAATGGCTCTCCTGTTGACATCGTCCTATCAGTGCAGCTCTCCTGAAAAAAATAGTGAATACCACTGCCCTAGTGTGAGTGAGCCCTCTCTCTCTCTCCCTCACAACCCCCCGCAGCCTCTCTAACCCCCCCTTCCCCCCGTAAGGATTTATCGGAGAACATCCTCTGGTGAGGATCCCGCGGTGGAGCTACAGGAGGATGAGGAGGATGAAGAGGAGTAGCAGTATCAGTGGTGGTGTTGGAGCCCACTACGTGGTTCCGCCCAGAGGAGGGGTCAAGGAAGATGAACGCCGCCATGAGGAAGACGAGAAACTGAGATCCTGATGGCTTTGTTCCGCTCGCGGAGTTGGTCACTCCGAGCCGCACAGCGCAGCCACAGTGAAACACCTCGGAGGAAGAGAAGGAACGCTGCGCTTCTTCACTTTGTTTTTATGTTAAAACAAAAAGACAATAGCCTCTGCTTTGGTCCCAGCGGAACGCTACGCTCCGACACGGTGAACGCTGGAGCAGGAATGCCAGTGCATGCCGGGAAGAGAGGGCATCCTTCGGGGGGCTGGGACGGTTCAAGAATACTAAGAAACGCATGCAGCTCGGACCGCCTCTCACTCCACCCCTGACTACACATCCTGACTACTTATTTATTGGGGGGGGGGGCTGCTGCCAAAATCCTAGTGTTTTATGTCTATGGTCGTACTTTTCTTCTTCTTCTTTCTTCTTCCCTCTTCTTCTTTTTTTTTCTGTTATTCCCTGTGTTTCTAATGTTACAAAGACAGAGTGAAACTCGGCGAGGCTCACTCATCGAATCAGCTCCAATAGTGAGTTAATCGAACGGTTCATCCGATCATCAAACACTAAACGGACCACACGGTGAAACAGAAGACCATCAGAGAGGAGGGATTTGTTTAAGCAGGGATTTTGGGAAGCATTATAATATCGTCTTGCGGTAAAAACAAACATAGTATCTCTCACACACAGGAACACACGCATACACAAAATGAAAGGCTCTTTCTCTCTTATACATACATGGAAACACACACACGTACAGAAAAACAACTCTCACACAGAAAGTGACACACACACAGGAACAACAGTTTCTCTCTCTCACAGGAACACACACACAAACACACACACACACACAATGACAGCTCTTACATAGACAGAAACACACACACAAACACACCCACCACAACAGCTAACTAACTCTCCGAATACTAGTCTTACATGCATATCATGTTGGTGTCGTAAAGTCGTATACTAATGCAGATTAAACTGTTGAGCGTCGCTTTGCTTTGAGATCTTTTTGTTCAGTACTTTTCCGTTAGTGGCACCATGCCATTGCTTCACTGAGGAACACCTCATGTTAGTGTAACAGAGTTAAAAATGTAGTGTATTATTATATATGATTCTCGCCAAAATAAAACTGCTGTGGTTAATAAGTGTGAATGGGAGCCACCCATGGCCATATGGTGTACTGCAGATCTGCCGCGTTTAGTTCTGTGCTGCGTTCCTACTCGATCAGAGAAGCCCTTGCTTTTGATCTGGTAGGTTCGCTATATAAAGCACTGTACCCAATATCAGTTTTCTTAAGTGAAAAAAAAAAAAAAAAAAAAGTGAATTCATGTTTAAGTTGATAACTTCGGTGTATCCCATGTGTTATGTTATTTTCCATTCACTGTTACGATCGTACTGTAGTTTGCATGTTTTAGAGAAAGTTTATTAATACTTTTCTTATGACCTTGGGTTTCTACATGCTAAGGCTAACATGGCTAGCTGTAAACTCCGCTAGCCACGTTCATACATTGAAAGTAATATTACTCTCTTTCTTGCTTGTGCAGATGCTGTATATGTACGCCGATTTCTGATGGCATTGATTTGATTTATTTTCCAAAGGTATGTGGCTCCATAATGTAAATAGGTTTTAATAAAGTGCTGTAACTGCACTTGGACTACAGTTATGCCCATTCATGGGAAGTTAAATGTTTTGTATGTATTTTCTATTACTAGTAATCAGCAGAGAAACCCTTGCTTTTCATCTGATGCTGTATATGTACGCCGATTTCTGATGGCAATGATTTGATTTATTTTCCAAAGGAAAATAAAAGAAAGAAAATTCAACAGTTTCGCCTCCGTCTCCCTGATGCTTGACCATCGTTACATTAGCCCAAATCTACCATAGAGGAGCGTCGCTCGGATCCCCTCCCAAGATGTGGTTTCTCCTTGGAGATATCTCTCCTCCAATTACCTATGCTCCGCCAACACACGTTCTCCCAGCACAAGGCACTAGGCCGGACCCGGTACCCCTGCAGAACCCTCTAGAACTAAGTCCTAAATCCAATCCCCAGATTTGAATCCTAAATAAACTATAGCGAACATACCTGACGTATTTTAGGATTAAAATCCGGGGATTATACTTGCTAAAGGATCCTTCAAGATCCCCAACGTCCATCCATTATCTTATCTGTGCCACCTTCGACTCTGCAAACTCCAAGGAGAAGAACTGACAACTTCTGGACCAGAAGATGTATATTGCCTCATAAGTTGTCTCTGGATCCATTTTAGAAAATGAAGACACTTTTGTGCCATTGATTAATGGATGATATACGGCTATCATTTATTTAGAAATCTGAATTTACTAATCCAGAGTGCTCCGGGAGAAACGGAGCAATGCCAACGGAAATCGAGGCAGCAGTATAGAGTCAGAAGTCCAACCATTCTCGAAAATAGAGAGTAGTATTGTAGCGTCGGGGCTATGTTTGTTGTATTGTTTATAACACTTCTATTGGTTAATGATGTGTTCCCGTCATGCTTTGCTTGAGGAAGTCAGTTAGTGAGGAGTGAGTGAAGACAGTTAGTTAATGTTAAGTGCTCGGTTGAGTTAGGTCTTGGTGTACTCTTCAAACGATTCAATAAAGTCACTGAAAGAATATATCGCCTCTGCTTTTGACATTCGCTACATTGGTGTCAGAAGTGGGATATTATAAAAATAATACTCCTCACGAAGATGGCGATGTCAAGAAGCTATTTAGCAAAGAAACTTCACGGGATTGAAGTTCTTCAGCGTCTCGGCGAAGATCTTCCTGCGGATATGAGTGATCGACCCGACGGTGCCAGTGCTCCCCGCCGCCATGCAAGGTGTCAGCTGAAGTTGAGCACGCTGACCGCTGTTGAGTGACCAGCGCAGAGAGACTGCCACCGCCCTAGTCCAGCACCACGGAACACCTTCAACGATACGCCGGCATTACAACCCTGGAGCCTTACCTAGCGCAAGTTGGGCTGGCTGCAGCGAATAACAAGTGAAACAACCAAGACACTGTTGCCCACGTTGCTCTAGCACTAGAGGGGAAGGCGCTGCAGGTGTTGCTCGACCTTACGCCCAGCGAGTGACTAGACTATGCGATACCGGCGGCTGCATTAGAGCGACGCATTGGCCAACGGGTTTCAATGGACAATATGCGGGACCAGCCGACCCGCCGGTGCCGCCAAGAGGGTGAGACGCTGGGTACTTATGCCGCAGATGTGCGCTTCTATGCATGTTGTGGCTACCCCACGTTTGAGGAAGCAGCCTGTGAGGAGCTAGCCCTGGGCGCCTTCATCCATGGCCTCACACCAGAGAGACTGAGAGAACACCTCTGCATCATGGCACTGACCTGCCTCAGTGCTGTGCTGGAGGAGGCAGAGAGGGTGGAGGCTGTTATGACCCCACACAAACGACCAGGTCCCCAGGTGTGCCAGGCCAACATCAGTGATGAAGAAGGGGACGGCGAGGGAATGGTCGTCTGCCAGGCTCGTCTGTCACCAGCTCGACCAGACCAACGTCGACCAACCCACGGGTCCGGGGAACGCCGTTTCAACGACCTGTGCTGGTGCTGTGGAGAAGTAGGGCACTGGGCCCCGAACTGCCTCGCCCCCGCCCCTGCACCAAAGCAACACAGGGAAACTAATGCGGGTAGGCACCCTTGGGAGACTGCCACCCGTCCAACTGACCATCAACCCCATTGAAAACAATGACAAGATTGGTAGAGTGAGCCACGCACACGGCCTCTACCTCCTCTGTTCCATCAAGGGACACCCCTGCTGGGCCCTCGTGGACACGGGTTCCACCATCTCCATTGTGCACCCAGGGGTGCTTCCAGAGACAGGATGGACACCCACCTATTGTAAGATCCGAACAGTGACCGGAGAACTAACTGGGATGCTGGGGAAAATCCCGCTGCCAGCGCGGCTGGTGAACACCGAAACCACCCACAAGTTTTGGGTGGCCGAAATTTTAGACCCCTGCATCATCGGGCTGGATCTGATGACTCGTTGGGGGGCTAGGGTGGATGTGTCAAGGAACACCATTCACTTCGGCACGGAGACACTGACACTCCAACGCCATCAAGGGGGGAAGGTAGGGTGCACACAAGCCCAGCTGTGTTCACCAGGCGCCGCCCCACCTCCGTCTCCACAGCCACTGTCGCCATCCCCTGAGGCGACAACGGCGCCGCCTTGTCCGCCTACGACAACAGCAACCTCCGTGGAGGCTGCGACTCCCCAGCCCCCATTATCAGATGTTGACAACGCTATCCAGGAACTGTACAATCGGAGCAGTGAAGGACTCGATGCTCAGCAGAGCCAACAGCTGCAAGACCTGCTCCAGCAGTTTACAGAAGTTTTTGCTGCACGAAATCAGGACTGTACCCAAACTAACGTGGTGCAGCACTCAATTGACACTGGCACGGCCCTGCCCATTAGACTGCAAGCCCGCCAACTATGGTTTGACAAACAAGAAGCAGCAGAGTAGATCATCTGGGAGATGGCTGAGGCGGGGGTGATAGAGACATCCAACAGCCCCTGGGCTGCCCCTGCCCTCCTGGTCAAAAAGAAGGACGACACCTGGAGGTTCTTTGTGGTCTATCGTCACTTGAAAGATGTAACTAGAAAGGACTTACCCCTTGCCCCGCATAGATGACGCCTTGGACAAAGTTGCAGGGTCTCAGTGGTTCAGCTCACTAGACCTGCAGAGTGGCTACTGGCAGTTGGAGCTGGCCCCAGATGCAAGACGGCTTTCACCATCGGCCAAGGCTCTGGCAGTTCATGGTAATGCCCTTTGGCCTCTGCAATGCTCCCGCCACGTTCGAGAGACTTATGGAGAGGGTTCTGGCTCACATCAACAGAAAACAGTGTGTGGTCTACCTTGATGACCTTCTGGTCCATGCCAAGGACTTCGAGCTGGCCCTGGAGAACCTCCACACGGTCTTGCAGGCCATTCAGGTTGCAGGGCTGCGCCTACACCCCAAAAAGTGCAACCTGCTGCAGCGCGAGACCAGGTTCCTTGGCCATGTGGTGGGGCCAGAAGGCGTGGCTACGGACCCTGTCAAGGTGGAGGCGTTAAGGAACTGGCCCATCCCCCAAAATGTCAGTGAGGTGCGCAGCTTTCTGGGGCTTGCCCTATACTATGGACGGTTTGTCCGCGACTTTGTATCAATTAGCACCCCCCTACCGTCTCACAGACAAGGGGAGGGAATTCAGCTGGGAGGACGACTGTGCAGCCGCCTTTGCCCAGCTCCATGCTGCTCTGACAACCGCACCCATCCTGGCCCTTCATGACCCTGGCCGCAGCTTCATAGTGGTCACGGATGCCAGTGACGTGGGACTGGGGGCAGTCCTGTCGCAGGAGTGAGCAGGGAGCGAGAGGGTGGTGGCTTACTACAGTCGCTCCTTGTCTTGCCCCGAGCACAACTACTGCGGCACCCAACGCAAGCTCCTGGCAGTGGTTGAGGCGTTCAAACACTTTCGCCCCTACCTCTATGGCATGCGGTTCCTTCTGCGGACGGACCATGCTTCCCTGACCTGGTAGCTCAGGCCCTACAGGACTACGATTTTGAAGTCCAACACCGAGCTGGGCGTCTGCACAGCAATGCAGATGTCTTGTCCCGACGCCCCTGTGAGGACTGCAGACACTGTGAACGCCAGGAGGAGCGAGATGGAGCTACTCTCCAGGTAGCTGCCACAGGACAGGTCGGGCCAGATGAAGATTGGCTGACTAAAATGGAGGACCAGGAGTGGCAGGCGGCACAGGACAGTGACCCCACACTGGTCAGGGTGGGACAGTGGGTTGACAACCAGGCACGCCCCGCCCAGCAAGCAGTCTCTGCCTTGTCCGTGGAAACCAAGACCTACTACACAGAGTGGGCCACCTTGGCACGGCGTGGTGGACTGCTATACAGGGTCTGGCGTGCACCAGCCTGGCTTAAAAATGGCGCAACATTGTGAGGAGAGAATCTGCAGGTTGGTGAGGGGTGTGACATGCCACCGCCGCATAGGCCTACACTTTTTGCACTTATTTTTTTGCCGATTTCGGATGACACAAAGCAAAATCATCTCTTCTACAGATGCCATGTTTGCGATTGTCGATGCCGGTAATTTGTGACACGACAGTCACTGCCCTCTAGAGGCTGAATTGCGTAAAATCCATAACAACGCTGAAACCGGACGGAGGTATGATGCCTTGTTCACACTACCTCCGTCCATTGACGGATGGGGGCTTTTTGACGTATCCATGTGTTCTTCCGGGTTGTATTACAAAGCCGATTTCATTAGACAGTGTCCTTGCGTATATTTGCATAACGCAGTCTGATTGGCCGACGAATCCGGCACTGGCTGAAAAGTTGAACATTTCTAAACTTTTTGACTCAGGCCATGGAGCCGACAGAGCGGACAGGCCCACAATGCATTTCGCGAGTGCCCCATGCAAAGTCAATGAGATCTGTCGACAGACGGAGGTAGTGTGAACAAGCCCTGAAGGGTAGCCCCGGAGACAACGTTTGGTACGGACGGACCAATTTCGTCCAGATCCGGAGGTATGAATCGGCCTTGAATCTAAAGCTCACCTGTCGGGAAAAAATATCATGCCATTTTGATTTTGTAAGGTCAAAAATGTGTGTGTGTGTGCGTGTGTGGTCTTGCTTTGTGGACCTGTAAATTGCAAGGTGGTTGGGTAATGCACGGTTTCCATGAGTAACACACTGAAATAAGTTACTAGCCCGTAGCTGCACTTGTAACTGATGTGGACTTCTGATGGTGACATTTGGTATGGCCCTGGCCCATGTGTAGATCAGAGGATGGGGTGTTCGGCTGAGTAAATAAAATCAAATTTATTCACAAACATAAATGCTTCACTTTGTGCAAATCATGGAAGCCATTTGATAGGTAAATAGTAATTTTTCGAGAAATATTTGAGATTGACTCTTGGACTGTTTGGTAATACTATACATCAAAGGTCACACCAACAAGGACTTCCAAATGTCAAAATAGCACTTCTCTAAGGTTTGAGCAGAATGGCACATCAACCTGATGTTAGATATTTTCTTTTTTTATTTCCAATGAGAATTGCATTGATTCTATCTATGCAGGGATGGAGTTATTTGTGTTTTGAACACTTCCAATAGTGCATATGTGATTTTTTTACTTCCATGGTTTCTAAAAGAGTCCTAATTATACATTTTGAAGAACCATCACCTAGTATTTCGAAAAGTTATCCCTTCTATCTATTCCAAAATGTGGGCATGGCCAGCTGCTGGAATGAGTTGATTGGTGATTTTAAGTGAGCATAGGTGTCAAATCAATGTCAGACATGATTCTTGTAGCTTGCTTTTGATAGATCCTACTGATTATCCTGGTTGATATATCCGATTGATCAGGGATATAGTATGTTTTTTTATGATGGTTTTGTAATATTTTTGAAATAAATTATCATTATAGAGACATTTTGTTTGAAACAGCAACAGCGATTTTAATGTGACACGTGACAGATACAACTTGCCATTAGCCTAGGTTACTGTATATCTATGTTGATTTAGGATTTTGCATTTCTACAACTCCCCTGAATCCTCTCAATATGGTGCAGTATTCCAAACAAAAAAAAAAAAAACATGATGCATTCTGATTTATAAGCCCTATAGTTTGGCCAACATTAGTTACATGTTGTTAGTGGATGTTCATGTCATCCTAATGTGCGCATAAATCCCTCAGCCTGCACTGAGTCAGTTTTATAGCTTTCAGACAGAGTGGACGAGCGCAAAGACAACACAAAAACTATTCAGTAATTTCTTCAATGAAGTAAGGATATTGATTTTGTTTTCCAGTTGCAAACTTCAGAATCTCTGGCATTTCCAAATGAAAAATGCACTTTATGATTAAGAAAAATGTATCAGAGTTGTAAAAAGGGGATTTTGGTTTAGGGAAATTTAAAGGGGAAGGGTTGATGTGTTTTTCTTCATCTATAACGTGTTTTATATAGTTGCAGCTACTGTATGTCACTTGAGTCTTCAGTTTAGACAAAGAGCTAGGACTAGGCAATCATTTAGAAGAAGCACTTAGATTCTCATTCCATCACATGGAAATATTAGAATACTCAAAATTCTCAAAATATAATCATTCATTTGTCTGTCCATCGATTAGATGAATGAACTAAAAGAAGGGTGGAGCCACAGCTAACCCTCCTGGGTAAAGCAAACGCTTGTTGGTATGGAGCAGTGTATCAGTACATTGTTCTCAGACACTCCCTCGGAGTGTCTGAGAATATTGGTGTGTTCACATCGTTGGCAATTCTGGGTAAAACATTTTCGCAACGTCAGAAAGTTCTTCTGAACAACACCTCATGACGCTCTTATGATTCTACTTCCGTTCGGCAACCGTGGCCAGATTTTGTTTACAGAGTTGCCCAGTTGATGACGTATGGTTTAATAGTGTGAAGGGTTAGCTGGCATGAACATACCGGACCATGACAATTTTACTCAATATAAAAGAATCAACCATCATCTTACATACTTTACTATTGATTGACGTTGTAACCGTCTGTTGGCATTGACTTTGCTCAATTTTAAACGACTAGTAAACCATCTCGAGAAAAGGGCAAATGTAGCCTTCCATACATTGGCAATAGCCTACAATGTGCTTCTCATAAATCAAAGTAAAATGTTAGTAGGTGATAGGCTACATGGAAAGATCTGTTTACTTCTGACTTTTTTATTGGATGCTATGAAGAACTTTTAGATTCCCACCGCAGTGCACATGAACGGTCGCTGACGGGAACACACGTAAGCGTGAATGTCATCATTGGCGAGCCGCCTCGTTATCACCAGGACCATGAACGCGACTTGTACCGCAAACCCAGACTTATGGTGTGATCCAAATGCCTCGGACACCAGCCCTCCAAGTTTCAATTTCCGGTCTCGGAGCACATATAGCGCTCCCGTTCGACTTTGTGATTATGTCATGGAATTGGCTAGTCGTTGTTTATTGTTAGCTACATTAGCCTCTTTAGCAAACCAGTTTGAAAAAAATCAAAAAAACTTGACATTGTATTGCACACACAGCAAGACTGTGCAATGCATAAATTGGTGACCGGAATAAAGTAGCAATGTAATCAAGTGTGTAAGAGCATTTCAAATCGATATTAAAATGACCAACGTGGTACTAATACAAAGAAAATAAATCTCTTCACGGGCGCAGCCATTTATGTTGAGAGCGTCATCACTGCTCTCGGTCTACTCTCAGAATTCCGAGAGATGAAGACAAAAAGGTGGCGTGCCTCCGAGAAATGCCACAAGAAAGCTGGGAGATTTCCCGACTTCCGCCTCGGAAGGCTGGCATCTGAGGAATCTGGAACACCCCACTAGTTCTTTATAGGTCCATGCACTAGTACTGAAGGGAAATGAAAATTGAGCGGAAGTACGTAGGCTGGAGGAGCCAGGCTAGTGTTGAGGTGCTCATTAGCGTTAAATGGCAACAGCTGAGGCGGCAGGAGAGTCTCTGAGATTTAGACTGAGTGGGGAGTCTCTGGAGTGCTGGAGGGGAGACTCAGAGTCAAATAACCTAACTCAAAGGAGACACGTTTCTGGCAGGACTTCCATTAGAGAACTTTGTTTGTGTTGTAAATACACAGGGAAATTGAAAGACGGAGTACAAAGCGAGGGCTGGTCACCTGGAGACGAGGTGCCGGTGCGGTGTGATATGGAGCTGTTGGACCTGCCTGTGGCTGTGGACCTGAGGTGAGTACCTCGCACCTAACCCCCTAGATAGGCAAGATTGCACGGACCCAGGGAAAGATTAGAAAAATGCCTCAAGTTCAGCGCACCACGTAGGGACAGACAGGTTGTGGGCTGTGTACCCAGGTTACTGGCCACTGAGGTGCCCACTATAGCGCGTAGATCCCGCTGTAAAACACGCGGCCCAACAAATCACCGCTGTCCGAGATAAGGTAAGAGATGAAGAGCAAAACATCCCACCACCCCAATAGCATTTTTATGCACATGCCCTTTATCTGCTTTTATCTCTGCCGGGGGGGAAAAGAGAGACGGCTGAATTCTTCAGTCTACTTGTTCTAAAAAACCTCTCTGATGTGGAAGGTTCCAGAAGCTGCAAATAAGCAGTCCCATAGAATTCAGAGGTTTTCAAAATTGTAGGACTTTATATATTTTTTTGTTATGTATTTCAACAGCACGATTTTTTGAAGATGTTGATTACAGTGACCCCTTTGTGTTGCAACGGGGTGGGCTAATTGGGATCAAAACCACTCAAAATGTACACTTTTAAATTTCATGAACGTTATAAATGATTAACAGAAATCTGCAAGGAAGGCCTTCATTAGAGCAGAAGGTTTATTTTCATTACTTTCAACTGGATTCGCCAAGAGTAAAGAGAGCAAGATGAACCTTGTTTGGCTGGAGGTTTCTGAGCGACGTTAATTATGAGGTTCATTGTGAAACGTGTACATCTGGATGGTCTTAAAAGGCTATTGGGGCAATGTAACTATATGGGTTAAAATTGCTTAGTAGGAGAGAAGACAAGGAAAGGGGAGGAGTGGTGGTAGAAGAGAGGAGGAGAGGGGACAGGAGATGCCTTGCAGGGTCCACCCTACCATCAAGGTAAATAAAACAAGATCCACATGTTTAAAATGAAAAGCATACTTTTCAGAGAGTATCTTTTCGAGAGAGTATCCTCTCTACTCTTCTTTAATCTAACTTCTAGCAATGGTTATTTGTCGGTACAACCTGAGTTTCATGATTTAGAGACACGGCTACATAAAAAAAAATGAAATCACTATGTTCTCGGCAAGTTCTTCACATACAAATAATATACAATTCCTATAAAAGCAAGTCGCAGTGTTAATTGCATACAGTATTACAAAAATCGACCATGGAGTGAGTAAAAGGATTTT
Organism: Pollachius pollachius; assembly: GCF_949987615.1. Taxonomy (NCBI): domain Eukaryota; kingdom Metazoa; phylum Chordata; class Actinopteri; order Gadiformes; family Gadidae; genus Pollachius; species Pollachius pollachius. Next base: position 16,158,125 of record NC_136937.1, on the reverse strand, counting down.
AGTTTCCATCAAATCAGATGTACTTCAACAAAAGAGTACCTCATTTTTATATTTGTAAAAGGTATATCAACTGATGGCAATAATGTCAACCCACAACAGAAGACAAAATATTAGAAAGATATATTCATTGAATGCCGTGAAGGCATCCAGGACCGGCGGGAACGGGCTGTTGTGGAGGTCGACGAGGGCCAGGATACACAAGATTAATGCAGCCATTCCGATCACTTGACACACAGTGGACAGAGTGTATTGTGTGGTTTTGGTGTCAGGTGATGATGATTTTTTTGATTTTAAAAGCGCTTTTCATTGAGGAAATCTCAAAATGTTGTAACCGAACATGCAAGTAGAGCCAAAAAGGATAAACCCTAACTAGAAACAAACTAAAACTGATTTCAAGGCCTTCCTATTCCTATATAAGGTCTTTAAAAAGGTGTTTAGTTAAGTGAGGTTGTAATGGTTTTGCTATTGATGTTTTTTTATCCAGGCTAGGATGTAATGCAATTAATGCAAGGACTAAAATCGTAATTAAATTGCCAGACACCACGCCTTCCGATCTAAATGAACATCTGCAAAATGGCCTATTTCTTTGGAAGATAAAGACTGGTCAATATATTTGGTGAAAAGAACAGCAGATATTATTCCTGAACAAAAGGTATAACCTTGTATAAAATAAGCAAACCTCTTTCCCTTCAAAAAGCGCAGGGCATCAGAAGAGGCCAGCGGTGCTTACAGTTTTTTTCAATTGCTTGAACACTATAGACACATGCTTAGACCAAAGTAACACAACTTGAAGTTTTTGTTTCTATACCTTAAACACATGTAACCATTCCTTAAACAAAAGCGCTGCTTTGCACTTTAGTTGCCATTGTGCAACACACTTGCTCCTTTCTGCAACACACTTGCTCCTGCACACTACACACTATTTCATACATAAGACACTTAATTAAAAAATGACATCTCATTGTACCATTGGGAAAACACATCTATTCAAAATCCTAAACACATTGGTTCATTGAAAATGCTTACATACATACCTGAAAACACCTTCTGCCAAAACTGAACACCAATCAGCCAGCTACAGAAAAAAATGCCTCAGTTAAGCCATTTTGAGAACTTTGCAAGCATGGATGCAGGAAGAGCAAGAGGCAGAGGTAGAGGAGGACAGAGACATAGAGGAGGACGTGGTGGAAGAGGCCGCGCACGGAACATTATTTCATATGACATAAGAGCAACTTTGGTGGACCATGTCATAAACCATGGTCTGACTATGAGGGAAGCTGGGCAGAGAGTCCACCCTAAGTTAAGACGTTTCACAGTTTCATCCATAATAAGGACATTCCGACTGGAAAACAGGTATGTCTTCAGCTCTCTACTTTCTACTCTACTCAGACTGTATCTAGAGTATTTGCAGTACTGTACCATATCACATGTACTGTATTGCAGGGTGGCTAAAGCTCCTTTTTGAACGAAAGTGGCAGTTTTGTGACATACTGTGATTACCTACATTGAGATGTTTCAGTACTTTCTATGGTATGTACAGTAAAGTACAGTATATACAGTACTGTAAAAGATAAGCAAACCGATACAATACCATTTTGTGGTTGCTTTTTTCTATAGAATGACTAGAAGACCTTCTGGGGGCGGACGCCAACGCCTGTTCCCCCATGCCATTGTGGACCTGGTCAGAGCAAACAATGCAATCCGTCTCAACCAGCTACAGCAACAAATACTTGCAGATAGAGAAGTATTCAATAACATAGAGCGAGTAAGCATTTCCACTATCAGACGCATCTTGGTAAAGCACGAAATTACCATGAAGCAATTGTACAGGGTCCCATTTGAGAGGAACAGTGTCAGGGTCAAAGGACTTCGACGTGAATATGTACAGGTAAGTGTTACAATCCTTTACATTTACAATACGGTATTGGTGTCATCTAGTTACAGCTGTGTGCCATTGTATCAGTACCACATAGATACATTCAGAGAAGTACCAGGTACCTGTTTGATGGGGTTCTGTATGTGTAGTACTGTAGTTGAGTGTTTTGAGTAATGCCATCCAAAATATGTATTACATGTATTTTGTTTTGTTACAGAGCATCTTGGAGATGGATGGAACTGCACAGCCTCATGAATTTGTTTACATTGATGAGGCTGGATTCAACCTCAGCAAAACAAGACGACGGGGTTGTAACATAATTGGCCAAAGGGCAATTGTACCGGGGGAAACATCTCATTGTGTGATGCCATAAGCCTTCAAGGGCTACTGCACCATCAAGCAAAACTAGGTCCCTTCAATACCGAACATATAACATTTCTGGATGCACTTCACGATGCAGCTGTACAGGACAGACCAGAGCAGACCAGGTTTGTTGTTGTCTGGGATAATGTTAGCTTCCATCGGGCTGCTCTGGTCTGCTGGTTCACCAACCATCATCAATTTGAAGTCCTATACTTACCCCCTTACACACCATTTCTAAACCCCATAGAAGATTTATTTTTCGGCTTGGAGATGGTGTGTATATGACCGCCAACCACATGCTCACATGCCTTTTCTGCAGGCAATGGAACAGGCCTGCAGAGACATCGACTTAGGGTCAATCCATGGATGGATTCGGCACACAAGGTAATATTTTCCCCGATGCTTAGCGGGAGAAAACATTGCTTGTGATGTTGATGGGATCCTATGGCCAGACCCCAACAGACGGCAGGATCCAAAAGCCCACCCACGCACAGTTGCCATTTTTCTGTGTTTACAGTACAGTAAGGTTTATTTTTGTTTTATTTTTGCTCAAACTGTATTTGCTGCACTGTAATGTACAGTACTGCAATGTACAGTATTTAGTATTTGATCTTTTGGTTTGGTGAAAACGTGCCCTCTGTGGAACTGAATAAAAACAGTGAACGTGAAAGACTGCAGTGTTTTATATAAAGTAGACCAGTGTGTTGCTGCTGATCTGAAAGTGTATTCATAGGATGCAAGTGTGTATCATGTTGTCATCAGAGTGCCATTTTTACAAAGAATTGTTAGGTTTCGATAGACGAGTTTCAATTTTGACATAGATGTGAATGGTTTATTTCCCAGTGTTGCGCCTTATTTGCTTGCGTGTTGAGTTTTGACACAATGAGCCAAATTTTGCAAAATGTGTTCAAGCAATTGAAAAAAACTAAGACATCACAAGATCACTGCAGTGAGCTTGTGTTTACCTCCTGATTCCTTAATGCTTCAGACTGACAAACCATAATTCACAGATACATCACCATATTCATTTCTATTTCAATATATGTCTGGCATCCCCACCATTTCTGCTCGGCATTAAGGCGTGCAATTATGTCAAGTTTAATTTCGTTCATTTGTTTAAACATCTAAAGTTAAAGCTGCATAAATACATTCCAAGCACCACAGGGCAAAGGGAGTACATTCCAAAAACGATCTTGTGCAGCAACTTGACAGCTAAACCACCCCTTAGTGAACCAACACCCTATCTATTTTTCCCAAAATAAAATCGCATCCACCGCACTTCAGAGGACTATCTCAATAAAAAGCAGATTGAATGGAGGCGGTGGTCATTGCCTGTCTGTCAGCGTGCGTGAGTACAACTGTTGTTCCGTATCACATGCTCTCCATTAAATAACAATTTCACCCTAAGTGTTGACTTTAGGGAAACTTTAATAGCCGGATAGCGATTCCACTGGGAGGATTCACAAAACAATGATCATTTAAATGGGGCTGGAGTGGGGGAGAGGGCCTGGGGACTGATGGAGTGGTTTAGAGCTCCATCTGGGCCCTGTAGCTATCGAGCACCGGGTCACAGTGTGCAATTCTTAGACGTGTATAATGTCTTGCTATGTGATAGAGAGCAATTGCTGTGAAACCGATTTAATCGTACCCTTTTTGCACTAAGATGTAACAAAACCATGACACTTTTGTTACCTGGTCGAAGAATCCATTGAGCAGGCTGAGATGTGTGGAATGCTACGTAGCGAAGATGCCCGCCGTAGCATTGGTCCCGTCCACAGACAGAGTCCCCTGGCCGTAGTCCCACAGCGCATCTGGTGGGGACATGCCCATTACCGTGTTAAGTGTTCATGAGACCTGCAGCTTCATAAACTGTAAGCACCTGCCTCAGAGACTGTCGTCTCTGCCTGAAAGCAGGCCCTATGTGCAAATATTGAATAAGCATTGATCTTGTGTGTTTGATGATGCCGCGGCGGTGCTGGTATTATCAGATTACATTAAGAGGAACAAATGGGTTCATTATGGGGGCGATCACACAGAACAGTGCTAGGCACCGGCCATACCGCTGTGTCTCTGGGACTGTGGTTTGTGCAGAGCTCCCCTTCTTGCGATGCACCTCAAAGTTTAGGTGTTCATTTTAACATTTTCGCTGTTGAATAGTTTATAGTTTATAACGGCTGATGTGACGTGTCTGTGTGCGATTGGCCCCTTAGTGGCGTAGGGGTGGGGGCTCTGGCTGCAGGAAGCATGCAGGCTCTCCTTGGACATCATGGATGGAACCCAGCATGCAGCATAGCCATTTTACAACTCAAGGACGCCTACCAGAATACATGCCAAATATGATCCCGGCCCCCAGGAAGGCCCCCAACACTGGAAGAGGAAGCAGACCGGGAACTTCCTCCATGGCTCCCTCCCCATGAGGCAGAGGGCAAAGGTCACAGCTTGGTTCAGGTGACCAACTGAGGACGGCCAGAAGGACAGAAGCATGAGCCTTTCTAAAAAGGACTCCTAAAGGAGATGTCCTTTGGCTATGATCAGTGGTTCAAAGAGCAACGACAGAGAGAGATGGAGGCCTTCTTATCTTCTTAGAGAATAATCTTGCCCCTGATTCTCAAAGAGCGAACGCAGCGCCGAGCCCATCTCCATCTCGGTCTCTGTGACACACACTAAATTGGAAGGATGAAAAGGCAGAGGGAAAAGAAAAGTACCTTACAAAAGTAAATGTTTTTCTGAACCAAAAAAAAGAAACCTTGGAGGGGGGAAGTGAACTGCTACGATGGCTCGTTCACGCGTGTGCTTGTCTCCCGCTGCTGGCATTCACACCCTGAGCCCGTCTAGGTGGGATTTTATAATTACGCTTCCCTTTCCTGTGTGTGTGTGTGTGTGTGTGTGTGTGTGTGTGTGTGTGTGTGTGTGTGTGTGTGTGTGTGTGTGTGTGTCCCGCCTACTGAAGACGGGAGGTGGAGACGAGGGAGGTGGGTCTGTTTTGACGGGGAGCGCTCGTACTTAATGAAATTATTCGTGTTTTTTCTAATGTCTTCACTTCCGACGCCGTACTGCTGTAGGGTAAACACTAAATACTGCACTCACCACCGCCTACGTCCATGACACTGAGGAGCTGATATATGAATCCTACTAAATCTTACAGACACAAGCAACCAAACAATTGAATTCTTTGTGATTTAATCAAATTCTCTAAAACATGTTCGCCATCCAGTCCCCCCCCCCAATAAGTTCCCCTATTCACCACCGTATGCCCCCTCACCTGACACCTGTCCACTGATGAGGATCCCCAGCGTGGCGGCGACCCGGTTGACGGTCAAAGGCCAGGTTGACGGTGACGAACACGCCATGGGAACCTCCATGGAGAAGAATCTGGGCCAACGAGCCGCAGCCAAGGGGAGAGACAGATGAAACCGCTCTCCCCGGGGGGTCACACTGCGCCCGGGTACCCTCTCAGCCAGGTTGTGTCTCTTTTGTCTTAACCCTGAAGCTCACGCAGCTTTTAACCTGAGAAACACGACTTTAAACATGGAAGCGCATGCATCGGTCTTCCTGATGTCAAGGAGGGGTTTCCCTCTCTGATTCACAGCAGCCGCCTGCTGCAGACATCCCAGAGACCCACCCAGCTAGTGTCCTCTCTGGATGTGTTGTCTGGGTGAACTCAAAAAGCCTGCTTACAGACTATTTACTCTTCCCTTGGTGTGGATTTATGGATCTCTTAACTTTCAATAATGTGGAGTATTTGAACTATATACATCATGGCCCACATTCCCTTTATACATGTTGTAAAGTTGTACAGCCTGTACACCTTGTTCACATTGTATGATACGCATTGATGTGCTGCATCAAGAGGAAGGGAAATGTTGAAAGTCACTCGTCGACTCGTCTTGAAAGTCAAAACTGTTTCAAATTGATCCGGACAGGCCTGACATTGATTACCTATTTCGGGGGATTTAAAACCAGTTTTGTAAATAAGCCGGTCCATAAATAAATAATCTGATGAAGTCATAAATGGTAATGGGAAATGCAGACCAGAAGAGGACCTGTGGAAATTCTAAACCATCAAAGGTCAGAAGCTGTGTGTTGGCAACCGGAGAGGCTTTGGAAAGGACATTGCCAATTTTTGGATAACATTAATTAATACTCTGATCTTCTAATTAATGAATAAAAATCCTCATTGCAGAGAGTTAAATTCACACCACACATATGTCATCCAATCATTGTATTAGTAATGCAATAACATTCTAGTGATCATTTACACTTAATAACATGTCCTTTCTAAATTAAGACTAAAATATGTGATAAGATACATTAGTATGCATTACATAATTATATAAAAAAACTAATATTGTTCTGTGGTTCGTAAGGTACAATCGAGCAACGCGTTGTGGTGCCTTGTCAATGTTTGTATTCATCAGTTTTTCTCGATTGTATACACACAAAAAATGGAACTATGCACACAATCCTGGAAACTTGAATTTCATGTATCAACTACAGGACTCCAAACTGCTAAACTCTAAGCACAATTCCACTGTATATAAATTCTAAATCTCAATTTGGAAAAAAATCTCATCATTTAGCACACTTGGTTCACCTGGAAAACACTGGCCTCCTAAAAGCCACACCTTTTTACCAATTAGTCTCACTCTCTTCTCACCTGTTCAAACTCAACTGGCAAAACACTTCAATCATGTGTCAGAGCTTAAAATAGGCCTCAGGTGAGCTCTTCTGTGTTGGGGGAAAAATGGATCAGCAAGGAGAGCAGAGAGGACGAGGACGAGTGGGAAAAGGAAGAGGAACCGGAAGGCGAGCAAATATTTTGAATGGGATCCGTGCAAATTTGGTGGACCATGTAATAAATCATGGCCTAACAATGGCTGAGACTGGGCAGCGAATCCAGCCGAATTTGAGCCGCTTCATGGTAGCTTCAGTAATCCGGGCATTTCGTGATGAGAATAGGTAAGTATCCACTTGAGGATTCTTCTATACTCTCTACACTAATTACAGTAATGTAACGTTATTGTTTCTATGGGTATCTAAAGTGCTTTGAGAAATGTATAGTGTAATGTTTTGCCTTGCATTTATGACATTTGTGTAGCCTATACCGTATCTACTTTTCACAGATTGGAAAGACGACCATCAAGAGAAGGCAGAAGCCAGAAATTTTCAGAAAGGCAAGAGGCCACCATAATCGACTAATAATAATCGGCTAATAATGCAATGACACTGAGGGAAATTAAAGACAAAGTCATAGAAGACAATGTCCTATTCCCAAATATTGACCAGGTCAGCCTGTCAACAATAGATTGTGTCCTGAAAAAACCCCAGCTTAGAATGAAACCGATATATCATGTACCGTTTGAGCCACTGACAGGGTGAAGAGCTACGTTATCAATACGTGCAAATGAGTACAGCAGGTTATTGTAACTGACCACATCCTCTCTGGACTTGCACCTCCAGTGTTCCTGTATGTAGGCCTGTTGTCTGAAAGTCATTTTATCTTTTTCAGAGTGCTTGAACTTGATGCCAATGCTGATCCACATGAGTTTATATATACATAGATGAGGCAGGATTCAACCTGACTAAGACCAGGCGGCGGAGGAGGAACATCATCGGCAACCGTGGCATCGTCAATGTCCCTGGCCTGCGTGGGGGAAATGCGACCATGTGTGCAGCCATTGGTCAAGATGGGGTCATCCATCACCATGCCGAACTTGGTCCATACAACACTACCTGTCTGCTCACCTTCCTGGATGAACTCAATAATGTACTCATCCCCCCACAGGAAGAGGTTCCAGAGCAGCCCAACTACGTTCTTGTTTGGGATAATGTTAGTTTCCACCGGGCTGCTCTGGTCCACGATTGGTTCGCTAACAAGACACGCTTTTCTGTTCTTTACCTCCCCCATATTCACCATTTTTAAATCCTATAGAAGGATTATTTTCAGCATGGCGCTGGATGGTTTACAACCGCAAACCCCATAAGCGTGTTGCCCTCCTCCAGGCAATGGAGGAGGCGTGTGATGACATCCATGCAGACGCATGCAGCAGGTGGATCCGCCACGCCAGATGCATTTTCCCCCGCTGCTTGGCCAGGGAAAACATTGCAAGCAATGTCAATGAGGTTCACTGGCCTGATCAGGCTCGGAGGCGGGATGCAGTCTGATTTCTATTTAGATCTGTTTCAACAAATTGTATATTCTTATTTAAATTTTTTGTGGGCCTACGAAAACCTATTTTATTTTTTGCTGTCAGTTCAGCTGAACATTTTACTTTACATATTTATGTTTGCATTAATTTACTGTATTTTAAAAAATACAGTAAATTATTTGCTTTTTTTTTTTGCTTTTTGTAATTGGACTGATTTCATCGTTACATCCCCCGAAAGACAGTCTCAACATTTTCTTATTGTAGTGCATTTCATTTAACATACTGTTTCAGTGCAATTACAGTACTGTGAGTTTTGCAAAAATAGGTAACATTTGAATATTCTCAGATATCGAACAATGTTGTAGTATGACTCTGGGAAGCTGGGTTGTGAGTTTCACCCTTTGCAGCTCATTGGATAGAAAAATATGCATTGTATCCTATTCTGATACGATTGTGTCAATGCAATATTTATGATATATTCACAGTATTGCAGGGATGGAAATTAACACCCGCCACACGCCATTTGCGGGTGGATTTGTATGGTGGCGGGTGAATTGTGTCACTTCACCCGCCACTGTGTCGGGTAATACTTTCCAGTCAGGTCCGTTCAAATTTGCATATTTAATACATTCGTCATACGGCGCTGCACAGTTCCACAACCATTACTGTCAACATCCGGCCCCCTTCTTCTTTTACGCCTCTTTTGCTGAACTGCGATTGTCAACATCCGGGATAATATACCAGTAACCATAGAGATAATATGCCGGTATCAACATTCGGTATAGTATGCTAGGCTAATTATTGACATATAAAGAAAGAACTACTAGAGAAAGCAATGTTGCGTTTCCTCACCGGAGGAAAGAGAACAGCTGAGGAGAGTGTAGGCCAGGTACAGGTGGCGGATGATAGTACGGCTGTCATCCCCAAAAAGAAGCGTTGTTTTAATAAGAGATGGCGAACATCGGACAGTGGGCAACACCGTGACTTGCTGGTGTTTGACGGGACGAGCCAGACAATGTTCTGTGCTCTCTGTGTAAACATGCTTCGGATGGCCACAGGTCCAATAGTTTTGTGAGTGGGAAACAAAACCTAAAATTGGAAGCCGTGAAGATTCCTCAAAAAGTCACCTTCACGTTTTGAAAATTGCCAAGGGAAATCAGCGCCCGAAACCACGACAGCGATGAGGACGCTTGTTAGCCCAGCTTAATAGAATCGAAATTGGCTCTACTATTTTGAAATGCACACGCAATTTCCAAAAAGGGAAGGCCATTTCAAGACTTCGAATGGCAATGCACGTAAGTTAATTTTTTATTTTCTATTAGGCCTAATGCAATAGTTTGTTGCTGTCAAAAAACTAGCATGTTGGGTAACCTTAGAGCTCTGCTCACTTGTTTGGCAAACAGCTGCTTTCTGTCAGTCTGGTCAAAACAGATGTCAAGTGTGTGTGCTAAGAGGTAGGGCTGTCCTGAATACCATTTTACAGGTTTAGAATACTCGGATGTTCCGAGCGAGTATTCCAATACTCGTTCAAAAACATTAATAATTGAACAGTAAAAAAGTCGGAGTTCCTTACTTTGCTGTTCCGTTCCAAATCAGCTGTCATCTGTGCCATCGTAGCCCTTACAGAAGCTTATCAACTCATCCCGTAACGTGGATATAAATCCATACAAAGATCCAATTTTTAGTCGTTTGTGTCGATATTAAATCAATCATTGACCGGGTATTCCTTTGACAAAAGCCAGTCTGTGAATGCGCAATAGCAGGGCTGCATAGCGAACGTAAACAAACTGGTTGAATTGAAAAAATTAAAAGGCCAGTGCACTGAAAAAATAAATGTTCCTATTGGCTTATGATGGTGTAGCCATGCATGTTGTTTTATTGTTTTTTATTGAAAATATTTTGTATAGATGAATTATCCCCAAACTTGTCATCGTAACACCTTTGAAATAAACATGACTTATGACGACATGGCGGATACCTGTGTATTGTTTATCATATGCGGTAAGAGTAATATTTTCAACTCAGTTCCTTTGTAGCACCTACTTACAGTAAAAATCACTTCTGATGGAAAAAATGATGTGCATGAAAAACACTTTTCATTGTTACTATTGTTTGAAATGGCTGCATATATTTAAAAAATATACAGCATATAAAAAGTGGCTGGTAAAAAAGATGAGTGGCTGGTAGGCAAAAAAAGTTAATTTCCATCTCTGCAGTATTGTATTACAATATGGCAATACTTTATGTACCACCTAATTGCAACTTTAAAAAAGAAAGCTATTTCTTAACAATTTCATACTTTGGAATATATAACATGGCCTCATGAAGCCAAAACATATGTAAATAGTATTTTGATGGAGGTGTTTTGAATTGATCGCACCACTATTTAATTGATGCTCTCTAAAGGATATGCATTTGATAGCTGTGTTTACTGTTTGGTGGAAAAAAATCAGTTTTGAGAAGAATTTGTGGAGTTTAACGAAATGATTAACTCTTCTCAGATTTGTGTTTAGAGTTTTGAGAAATTGAGACTGAGAAAGCCGCACTTGACTTTAGGATGGAAGGCTATCTTTTTTTGTCTATGCTGTGAAGAAGGACACAGGTTTGACACCTTTGATAATTGAGATGATAACCATTATGAGATTTTCTCCTCTAGACGGAGCGTGGGATGGGCCATAATGACTCTAAATTTGCCCTTGACATGAGCACTTTCTGAATGCTTCTTGTGAAGGAGGATGGTATAGAAAAGGCAGATCGTCACAAAGCATCGGCAACAGAGTGGTGTCTCTGAAAAGGAAACTAAATTTCTCCCATCATCCTTTCTTTGAAAAAAAAATCTTCAATACACATTCTCCCATTAAATAACAAAGTAGTTATTTTAACAAACAAAGCACACATACTTCACCAACCAAAACACATACCCAGAAAATAAGCGTTCAAGCTGTAGGCTTAGTCGGTTCTATCGCCTGTGGATGTTTGGATCACTATTAAAAATGTGTCTGACATTTGAGAATAGTCAGACGATATGATAATGCTTACGCAGCCCGCTGTAGAACCCACTGATGGTTCTCAGACACAGAGAAATGTGGACTTGATGCAAGCAGAGGCTGAAGGACAGAGACGAAGGCAATTGCTTAAACTAACAATATTAAGAAAAACTTCGAACTGAATATGAACGAGCCCAGTGAAAGAGGTGTATTATGAATTGAGCCAAAGCCCAAACAGTGATCAGGCTCCTTTTGTGGGACTGAGGCTGAATGGCCCGATACACGACACGCACAGCAAAGTTCTGCAAATATTGTTTTAACAAAGGCCATTTGAGTTGTTATCGATTGAATGTTCTACAATATTCTACAGCAACCTAGGTTTCATTTTCCATGATTGCACTGGCATAAAGCCACTAGTGAAGAATACTGGTGCAGACAGACAGACAGAAATACAGGCTTGCACTTTAGGGGCAGTCCTCCGAAAAGCCGCACAAAAACATCCCAGACGCAAAGCTCAGCACGTTGGTCCTGGCCTCTACACCCCACGCAGCAGAGCCCCAAGCTTAAAAAATGCATAATCGTCCCGCCTGTTCTTTTACGCGGCTCTCTCTTTATTGATGATAAAATTACTTATTAGCAACCCTCCCACGGTATGGCTCTGCTATGCATAGCTCGTCTTTGGTCCCAGGAGGATGTGAAATATTTAGATTTGGGGAGGATTTATGGAGCCGTTATGAAACTCCAATATAAAACCCAAATGATACCAGCACTTTGACGTCTGACAGGCTTTATTTTATTTTTTTTGCAGCCAGTGCTTAATTTGTAAAGTGGGATGTCCCGGAACGCAGAGGGGGAGTGGGCCACCATCATGATGCCGAGACCCCCCCCGTCAGACACACACTTATAGGGATGGGACGGGTACCGGTTGTTTTTTCCCTTCAGATTAGGCCATGCGTTCTCCTGAAGGTTTTTACTCTGTATATTTGACTGAAGGATTGCCCCGCACAGTGATTGGCCCAGTAATCCCCCTTGCCAGAGCACCATGTATCCGATGAGTGCACAAGCTAAATGAAATACGTCTTGGAAAAGACAAGCAGGAGGAGCCATTATTTAAACCCACTGTTGTGATTTTATGATGGAAAATCAATCCACGACAATGCAAAGTTTTGTTGTGCACTTAAAGACGGCATAAAAACAAAGGCTGAGCTGAGATCAACAACCTCAGCCCACACAGCCGCGCAAAGCACCATTGATTACAGCGGCAGCGTGTTAATCAGCATCGACTTCCATGTAATTATCCAATCATCTCCCCTCCTACGCACCGGCCGTCGGTGGGGAGCTATTCAGGCGCGCCAGAGATGTATTTCGCAAAATGTATGTTTGTTTTGCATCCAACGTCCCCATGGTAACTTAAAGACTATCATCATATACAGTAAGGGGGTGGTGAACTACTTCTGTTTGGCTGGCAATGCATTAGTCACTTGTAGAGTCACCAGTGTGAATTGCATAGGGTCGTAACAGCGTGGCAAAGAAATGTCAATCTCAATGATAAAATATTTAGATTTAATATATGGGCTTTTATTTGCTACCAAGGTATGAGGCGGTATCACTATAAAATATATGAAGATAACCAGCATAACGCCATTTCTTCCTGTTGTTTGGCTGTTCATTCGTTCCCTACCTCTGAAGGGAGTTAGCATGGCTCGTCAGCACTCGTTAGCATGAGCGCAGAGAGCTGTGGGCCGATGTACCACATATGTGGCCAATTAACCCTCGGCCCTCCCCTCCGCAACTCCAACCAGGTTCTGATGGATGAGAGTCCTTTGGCGTTTGGTCATGTCTGTGAAGTGCTGCAGCCAAATGGGGAACAGATTACCGGCCTATCGGTACCTAGTGGGGAGCCCCGCCAGCCCACCTGGGGTCCCTCCTTATCCCGCCAAACCTAAACACGGCTGCCCAACTGTGTACCTCTGTTCAGGCCCGCGACCCACACGAAAAAAAGCTGAAATACATGCACTATTAGTTTGATCTTACTTTGACTCATCATTCTTATTTAAAGTGTTATAATCCGACGTTATGAATAAATATTGCACTTAAAATGCCACCCCAAACATAAGACTGGCCCAAGCCGGCCACCACAGTAATAAAATCCTGGCTACGCCCCTGCATCAGAAGGTTCCGCCAAGCCTCATACTCATGATTGTCATAAATGTACATACATGAAGTACAAACAGTGTTTATTTTCACTAATGGTCTAAGATTAAATTATGCAAATAAAATAATTAAATGAATTGCTATTTATTGTTATCGTGGATAGTTTTTCAGCATTTTTGTATCTATTTCTATGTATTCTGTCAAATTTGTGGTCTAGCATTTTCCCTGTGATTCGGGCGAAGCGAGTTTGCGTCCTGAGTATTTCCTTCAATTTTTGGCGTTGGCTCATTTTTTGTAATTTCCTTTATATCAGGAAATTGTCAGCCAAATAAATTCCATTCAGGTGAGTTTCTGGGCAGGCACCCAAGCCCACCTCAATTGAGATAAATACTATGGTTAGTCAATTTAGAATATTCAAAGAAATGGAAAATAAAAGGCATGAAAAGTTTCTTGATTTCTCCAGTAATCCTTCCTAAATTACTAATTAAGTGGGGTTTGAACCCCGGACGACCGGGTGCAAGTCCAACACTTTACCTCGAGCCTATCTCCCTGAATGCAAATCTACAGACAATACATTTAAATATGTTACGCTTAATACTACTTATTAATTCCGAAGATCAGTGATTTTATTGCAAGGCGGACTCCCTGTTTTTATCAATGGTTACGGTGTTCCCTTTTTGATTTATTATATGCTTGTGCTCCTCATAGACCGCCACAAGCAGCTTCTGTTCGCCTCTGGAAAAGATCCCGCTCTGTCCTTTTTGGACATTTGATCCATGATTCTACATTCACGGTTCTGGGCTGGCTACAAATCTTGTGAGCGCACGTAATCCACAAAAACTTAAGCCTGGCTTGAACTAGCCTGAGCAAGGCACGACTGAACTACGTTGTGGAATGGCTTTAGCCTCAAGTGGAAGTTGGCGTTAGTTGTAACCCAGCTTAATCAACTAAGCGCGGCTTTCGTTAGCGACTTTGATGGAATACCCCTCAGGTCTGCCCTCAACACACACACGTCCTTGTGACACGTTTATCTCGCTTTGCCGGGGAAAGCAACGATCCAGCAGGGATGGCTTGGACCAGTCCAGTGTGTTCCAGGGCTTTTACACATGTCTGGGTGTGCGAGACACCCCATGGATGACAGACGCGGTGGATGTGGGTAGGAGGCTGACAGACACGTTTAGACAGGTGCTGAGAGACGGGGAGAGGGCTTTATCTGTAGCTTACAACATAAAGAGGAAGTGGAGGAGCCCCTGCCGTGTGCCTCCTTCACCTCCTACAGCCCCACCTGGTCTGTGGTGCGGCTGGAGTCCCCGTCAAGTAGGACTCAAATGAACCTCAGGATCCATGTCGGACATCATTGAATGATAGAAGTTAAGTCGTTTTTATTTATAAAGCACATTGTAAAATAATTTAAAGAGGGCTTTACAGTAAGGTGTCATACAATGAACCAAAGACTCTCTCCGTTGCGTAGGAAGGCCTGTGTGCTAACGATTGTTATTGTCTCGACCCATGGAGATAGAACTCCAGTGCTCTGAACGCACCGTCTCCAGCAGGTGGCCGTTCACTTCCAGGCCACAGGGGCTAGTGGAGAGATTCTTACAGAGCACCTTTAAAAAAAGATAAACATTCAAATGGCTGACCTTTTATTTAGATTGACTATTTTGTGAGTGTCGAGGTGTCCGGAGTGTCGAGGTGTCCCTGAGCAAGACACCTCACCCTGACTGCTCCCGACGAGCCGGCTGTCGCCGACACCGCCGTGAATGTGTGAATGTGTGCATGAATGGGTGAATGTGAGGCAATATTGTAAAGCGCTTTGAGTGGCCGCTGGTTAGAAAAGCGCTATATAAATGCAGTCCATTTGTTTTTCGATCAGCGCTAGTTATACTCAAACTGGCTGGGTACTCTTTGGTCTTGAAACAACAATTATAATGGTCATGCATATAAAGCTGCCGATGTTTGCGTGCTGAATCCGAGGGATAAGTGACAGGCCAGCTATGCATTTTTAGCTCAACCCTCTTGGAGTGGGGTAACCTTCAATATAGATGTAAAAGCATATATCATAGTAACTACAGCGAAGGTAAGTAAATCACATGGGCACACACAAATAAACACGCATGCATGCACACACACATACACACAAACACGTGCACACGCACACACATAGCATACACCGCACATGCATGTGTTTTATTTACACATAGGAACATTTGCGTTTATCACGTCCCTCTATCTATTACCTTTCAGATTGAGTTAGTGTATGTGTGTGGCAGTGTGCGTTAGTGTGTGAGTGCGCACACTGTTATTCTGCAGGAGCGGAGAGGCTCAGCGAGGCAGCCACCACCAATAAGGTTTACTGGTAGCCGTTGTCGCTGAGCTCATAAAAGGCGTGGCGGAGTTACGTACATGACAACAACTGTTAAAATAATTTCAGTGTGGAACGTGGATGCAAAACATTCCGAAAACGATATGAAAACGATAGTGAAGACGGAGATCATTTTCATTGCGGATGTGCGTTTCTACATTTACCTGGGTTAGTGTGGATGGGGCCTGAAGTTAAATGAGCTTGGTTGTAAAGGCTGTGGAACATCTGCCAAATACTACAGAAAATGCCAAATTTTCGGATTGTTGGCATTCGGATTGCTCCGGACTCGCTATCGGATTGCTCCGGACTCGCCATTTCTGCTGCTTCATCAAATCTGTTTGGTGTGTGCGTTTGTGTGGCGCGCGTGTCCTAGCTTGTGTGTAAAAACACTGGCTCCGATTGGCTACCATGAAACATGACTCTGCCTTAGCCAATCATAATCGCTTATCTCGTTGTTAACCCACCCGGTCTCCTCACTAGCAGTTTGTGATTGGAACTGTTACGTATTTTAAACACATAAAGCTACCCACACATAGCCACTAGGAAGTAGGATCGAACACATAGGCCGTAATTACCATACATTGCCACTAGGAAGTAGGTTCGAACACATAGGCCGTAATTACCATACATAGCCACTAGGAAGTAGGATCGAACACATAAGCTGGAATTGCCACACATAGCCACTAGGAAGCAGGACCCGACATTTTGAGCTGCATTAACTATTCCAGCCATAGAGGGCAGCACCTTTAGACAGGTGAGGAGGGCGAAACCAATACGTCAGAGGCCACGCCTACTCGGTATTAAAGCAGGGCCTGAAGCCAACGAGATCAGAAACATCCGGCAGTCCATACTAGGGAGTTAGGTAGAGATGCCTGCTGTTTGTCGCTCACACGTGTGTCCATACAATTCCCCTCCTTTTGCTTTATAGTTACCATACCGAAATACTTTAACAAATAAAGTGAGCTCAAAGCGATCCGGATTAGACTACTTTCTTCAAGAACGCAACAGAACCAGGGGTGCGTTCGGATTACTCAGTTTATTAAATCAATTCATAGTAACGCACTCCATTTTTCGTACAGTAACGGTAACAGCGTGGTAACGACGGAAATAGTAATTCGTTGGATTACCCCTTTACTGAAAAAATGACAAAAAGTAACGTAACGGTAACGCCGTTATTACGATCAAGCACCCTCCGGCGTTATTACCAACACTGGAAATGAGCGGTGGTTAATGTTTGAATATGTGGAACTTGTGGGAGGACAAAAAGGCGAGCCCCTCTCCCTACCACCCCACCGCTAATGGGAATATGATTGTGTTCACTCTTTGAGCCTCGCGAAGGCTCTTTGTCTAATTCAATCAATACTTCATGGCCACACAATGCGCTGTGTATAGGCACTCTAATTGTGGTAAATCAAAGTATGCTGATTTAGACCGCGAATGCAGCCAGTGTGGCCCGCTCTCTCTTCAAGCCAGCGGCGCCAGGGATGGAAAGAAGGTTTTTTTTAAATTTAAAACAACGTTTTAGGGGTAATGTCAATTATCGTTATTTGTTTCGTTTATATTTTTTGCTGTTGTCTCTAATAATAATAATAATAATAATATGTTTATTTTATATAGCGCCTTTCTCATACTCAAGGTCACTTTACAGTGTCAAGAGCACACACAGAACACCACAGCACAACAACACATATAAAGATAAAATAAAAATATATAATATATACAGAGGGTCTATGCAGTGGAGGTAGAAGAGCCGAAGTGTTCTTGGAACAGAAAGGTCTTGAGATGAGCTTTAAAGAGAGGGAAGGAGGGACAGTCACAGAGGGATTGAGGAAGGGAGTTCCAGAGTTTGGGGACCATGGCACTGAAAGACCTGCCACCCAGGGTAGAAAGTCTGGTGCGGGGGACAGAGAAGAGATTGTGGTCAGATGATCTGAGTGAGCGGGATGGAGTATAAGGGGTCAGAAGATCACAGAGGCAAGGAGGAGCAAGGTCATGGATGGCTTTGAAGGTGAGAAGAAGATTTTTTAATTTGATTCTGGACAGAACCAGTAACCAGTTTAGCTTAGATAGAATAGTGGTGATGTCAGCAGATTGTTTGGTATGAGTGAGTAGCCTGTCTGCTGAATTTTGAATGTATTGCAATCTTTGAAGGGATTTAGTTGGGAGGCCGATGAAGAGGGAGTTGCAGTAATCTAAACGTGAGGTACTGAAGGAGAGAACCAGGGTTAGTGCATCAGAGGTAGAGAGGAAGGGCCAAATGAGTTGAGGGTTTAATGTGCAGATTGAAACTGAGTGAGGGGTTAAGCAGTATGCCGAGGTTTCTGACAATGGAAGCGGATTGTACTACTTCTCCATCAATGTTCAAACCAATATCATCCCACTGCAGAAACAAAATGGGCATTCTCGTGTGGTGGGGGAACTCGTTTACGCGGACTGGAACGCCCCCTTCTTCTTCATCGCCTTTCTTGCTGAAATGTGTTAAAATGTCAAAGTACACTACTCCGACTCCCCCTCAAGCATTCAAAGTTCTCAGTCTCTTACTCGTAGTGGGGGGTTATCTCAGCCATGGTTGAGAAGGAATTAGGGAAAAGGAACTTTGGCTTGGATTCCCTGAAGTACATGAACTGCGACATGGAGGTGAAAGGGATTGTTGCCCGCGATTGTCTCCCGCTGCCTGCTGCCGAGGCCCCGCTGCCCGCTGCCCATTGCCGAGGCACCACTGCTGCAAGGCACCACCGCCACAGGGCGGTGGTGCCTTGGCGCTGGCCGCTGCCTGCTGCCCGCTGCCGAGGCGGTGGTGCCTCGGCAGCAGGGCTCCGGCGGAAGACAATTGCGGTCAACATCCGTCAGGATTCAATTCGCCGACCGATCTTTCTTATATGTAGGCTAAAAACCATGTAATTGGTGTTGTAAATTAACTTACAAAGCTTTTCAAATCTTATTTGGTGTTATATTGGTTGTTAATGGGCAAAGTGAACAATGTACAAAGTAAATAAGGTGCAAAGTCAAACCGGCGAAGTGATTCCGGAAATTATTTTGTTAGAAATAGCAGATAGATAATAGTTAGATGGTTGAAAAATATTGGATGCGCAGGTAAGCTACGGAGAGACAGAGAAATGGATTGTACTCCCGGAGTTCCCCCCGCCGGAGCTGCTCGGCGGCTGGTCCACAAAATCTTAGCTATGCTCTGATTGGAGGGGAGTGGGGAAGTGGGAGGTAATATTCAACTGTGCCTCCTTCCTACGTAGGAGGGGGGCAGAAACTGACTCGCTCGTTTGGTAACTGTCGGCGGGGTACTTTCAGAAATGCATATCTCACTCAAAAATCATGTACAGAATTTTTTCAAAGTTTGTATGCGTGTTGGAGCACCAGAGAGCAAAATCAACACCCCAAATCCCAGGAAAAGTGTTGTTTTCATAATATGTCCCCTTTAAGAGCTTGGAGATCAACAGCAGAGCTGAGGCTAGAGTTAAACAGTATTGTCAATGGTTCAACGATTGCCTGATGAAGATGGGGCAGGGTCTATGGGAGAAATTAACAATTACTTTTATATTAACTGAGTTTTATCAGGCCTATATATCAGGTATATACATTAATGGTGGAAAGCAGCAAAACCACCTCTGGATTCAGAGGAGGGCCTCACACGGCGCCAGAGAGTCTGGGGCCAAAGCGTACTGACATCCCGCCATTGTTTAGATTAACTGCAGAAGATGACCACATACTTAAAGGAATGTACGGCTGACCGTCCTTGCCATATAAGGCAATTCTGAGCATGTGCCGAAGGCGGTCATACCATATGCAAAACAGCTCAGTTTGAAAGGATAAAAAAGACCGGGATCGGATGACCCGGCAGTTTCTTTGCCAACCTCACTAGGCCTTGTTGTTGCTTGTTTGCGGGTAACAAAGTCTCTGTCAATACTTAATCCGGAGTCCCCGATTCCTCATGCTCTCTTAGTTAGTTGAAGTGATAGAACTCGGTTATATTCTACCACAGTTCGAGCTGACAGGGGGAGGGGTCAGATTATGCGATGATATGATAGTGAGAGAGTCAACAGGTGTGAAATGGGCAGATTTAAAGCCCCAAGGAGGAGAATATGAACAGAGAATTTGAGCTGAAGGTTGAAAAAATGAAAGATTACATTGAATAAATCTAGGAAAGCCTGGCACAGATATTTATGAACTGAGTAAATAGCTGCAGTACAAAAAGTCACATGAAGGTTTAAGCAACAATGCGACATAAAGTAAAACCCCTTTGCATAGCCTTAAAGACACATGCTCACACCTATAAATCACAACTGAATCCCTGTTGGAATCATCAACAGGCAACACATCACTTTCACACTCACCATTTTTTCACAGCTCAACCACTATGAATCATACGATTTGTCATTGACTGGATTCCCAGTAAAGGAATCGCCTTGTTCTGATCCTCATATTTCTTCTGAAAGTAGGTTGTTTTATATGGATTTATCCATTCCTCGAGAAGAATAAACAAGGAAACTTAAAACTCTTGATCTCAATGGTCTGCCGTGTTACCTCCTAAAGCTACTTTGACTTGTTAGACCTGGAGGAGAAGAAAGGGCATTGACACACACACAAACAGTCACACACACACACACACACACACACACTTGCATTATATAAAAGCAATCAACTATTATAATTATTACTTTGAATAGGATTGTGTTCCAACTGACACTTGTAAGAGAAGCTGAACTCTAAAGCGTAATTTATTTTCGGCTGTCAGACCAGAGTAAGAGGAACGCTGTTGCCTACCCAACTCACCATAACCTCCGCCCGGCTCCTCCTACACGTCACATACACGCCTGTGCATGCTTCACGCCAGCACACCCCTGCACAAACACACATACACATAGACGTAGTCAGGCACACGCAGTGACACGTGCGCAGACACACAGGCGCAAAGACCTGGTAGAGAGCTCCTGATTTGTCCGAAATGAGCTGGGAGCCGTCTAAAATCTAACTTGTTAGCACAGGGGAAGTGCGGTCAAAGCAGAAAATATCCTCACAGCGCATTTCGCTCACTAAGGGCTGAGGGGTGGCTAGGATATTTCTGAGAAGTTACACTCAAATGATGGCTCTTGAATATTACCTACAGCCCATTTTAATACTACTAGTGCTAATATGATTACTAATACTGAGGATGTTAACATTACTGATACTGATATTAGTAATAGTAACATTGATCCAATCTTAATATTATTAATATAATTATATTATAAGTATCGGTACGAATATTTGTAATATTGATATACTGATACTAATACTGACACAAATGCTAATGCCAAATGCAACACTAATCCTGTTACTGAATCTGAAACAACTGTACTTCTTTCACTTATAATCACACCATTTAAACCTGGCCTCATATGATGTTTGGTATCAAACCAAAGCAATGTTTGAGAGACTCCCGTCCATTTGTACCGCCGTAGTGCTTAGTCCACAGTGTTGTTTTGAACCTGAAACCTATTTTCTCCTTCAGAGAACATATCTCTTGGCTTGAAGAGTGACGTGTCCTACTTGATAGGTAGTGCACTTAAGAAGTGGGCACTGGGTGGACTGAGGATAGACAGGGTACTAAGTAAAGAAACAGTAATAAATGTGTACAGTAAATATGATAATTGACAAAGTTATAAAATAAAGTAAAGTGAATTAGGATGAAAAGGTGAATGATTACCATTTAAAAGACAACAGACTTAAAAGGGAAATAGCGCTTCTCCATTACAGAGCAGAGTGGGCAGTGAGACGCAGAAATGTTTGTAAGCTTTGCTCTAAACACGTTTGGAGTGGAGGGGCCTGACAGACATCTTCTGAGAGGTTAAATCAGGACGGCTGCCTCATAACCAGACCCTTGTCTCCACTCTCCTCTTGGAGGTTATATCAGTACTGCTGGGTGTTCAACAACCCCTGCTCCACTGTGTTCTGCTCTCCCTCTTGGGACAGCGAGTAGGCCGGGCCTGGAGGCCTGAGGGGCCTTGGAGGTATATATGGAGGAGCTTGTCGGAGATGTACCAGGGCCAGAACCACGGAGTGGTTTGTAAACAGTTCTCTGAGCCACTGGTGGCCTGTGCAAGGGATTTAGAGAGAAATCTAGGCATGTGGCAATGAAGATGAGGCTCAGCTTTTCTAGGTCTTTCCTGGACATTATTCTCTTGACTGTTGCAATGTTCTTCAAACAGTAGCTTGCTGATGAAGTCACTGGGTCCAGGGTGATAGATAGATTTTAAGGCTTGACTCTTAAGTAATAACCAACATTTCCTCTTTCTTTGTTTAGCTGGAGAAAACCTTGTTGATTTGCCCGCTGCAGTGACAACATGTTTCAACAGGTTTGAAAGGAAGGAAAGAAGGAAGCAAAAGAGAATACACAATTCTTTCCACATTTGTTTGTCTCCACACGGACATGGACTACATTTGGATGTATGCACGCAGTGCACGTAGAGCTTTATAGGGATATTGTTTTGTCTGTTTGTGTTTTAAATGGGTGACATGCTGTTGGTGCTTCGTGCCATGAAGGGGGTTGTGTGAATGTAAAAGAGGACAGTCTCCAACTGCCCCGCAGAGTCCATATTTGGATGTTACAGGCCAACACTGTGTTACGAGTGCCGCTGTATAACTAGCTGACTGTGTCTTAGTAATAATAATAATAATTGATCAGTTTTTTATAGCGCTTTTCTAAATATTCAAAGACGCTTTACAAATAAGAAAGGAATACATACAGACAGTACAGACACTCAAACAAAAGGGAAAAAATAAACAACACCACAACAATAGGCAACACATTAAGAGAGCGGGAGAGAGTGGAAGATTCACATTAGCTGCTAAAGGAAGTATTCAGAAACTTATCGGAAAGCGGGTTTGATATCCGAGTCAAATGGGATTACACTTTACCATGTCAAGCCTTAATACAAATCCCGTTTTATTAATTTTAAATTTCATAATGCGTTCTGTTGAGTCAATGTCGGTTCCAATCCAAAAATCTCACATGCACTATACGTCTGCCAGCACTACATTATCATTATGGACTAGGACCCAGTGGCTGTGTGTATGCTCCATATACTGCAGTGGTGAGAATATATCTGGAGTATATGGATGTTGTATGTGGCCTAACACGCATTGGTCCACTCTGCTTCGACCACTTCTTTATTATACAAATTACCACTAACATTGTACACGCAGCATTCCTAATTGAAAACCTTGTACACATGTAATAATTTATATGTAACCTGCAGATGTTTTATTAAAACATTGCATCTCATTAGAATCTGATTGGGTGCTGGGGGTTGCTGGACTCCCAAAGCAACCCCTAGCACCTTGGCTCATATCCTGGACACGGTATGACTTATGCATGGCAGACGCGGCCAGGCCAACGCCTTGTGTTTGCGGTCGGCCAGTTTGAACAGGGATGGAATCCTCTCTCTCTCCGGTCCGCGTCGTTAGGGCTGCTGCTCCACCGGCCATCAAAGGGAATGGGTTAGGTCACATGTCCAATGTCAGGGGCAATGCTGGGTCTGGGTCCATACACTATCGGGTATGGATCATAGGTTTAACCAAGAAGTCAGATGTTTCAGTATCGGACGTCGTTGTTCATAATTCTCGAGGGAGGTGTGATATCAAATCAGGTCAAAAATCCAATCGCCGTTTTGCAATTGTGTTTTCCTTGTATTGTGGCAGTTTTTCCATCATTGCTTCTCGCTTTATCTCTCCATGCCCTTGACCCCCCCCCCCCCCCCCCCCCCCCCCCCCCCCCCAGGTAGGCTAATCCTTATCTACAGCATCATCTTCTCTGCACACCCCACCCTACCCTTCTCCCTACTCCAGGCCTCACCTCTACTCTCAACCCAACATCCACCTTAACCTCCAACTTATCCTCCACCTCACTATGACCAGAAACATGAGGAAGGGATGGGGTTGATGTAACCGTGTCTCCCCTCCACAGTGATAAGGCATCCCTATTTATCAAATACTGGTGGTAACCCCTCCGCACAGACTACCACTATCCTCTGGGTGGAGGAGTTTAGCTTTCCACTCAGGGATGGTGATGGAACACAATCATCACCACTGTTTAATAACAAGGACAGATGATTCACTGGAATTGGTATTTGGACTGGAAGCATTAATAAACAGGTTGTGTGATCACCCAGCACACTCACTTAACATTTATCAAACAGGAGAGAACAATGGGAGAAACTAGGAAATATCGTACAACGAGCTGGAAACTTTTCGTTTTCTTTTTCATATTCAGGGAGGCTGTTTTGTTTTCCAAAATTAGAAAATTAGAACAACCACAAACTCCGCAATGCCAAACTTGCCATATTAATAATTGATCAAGGGATAAGCAAGGCAATAGCCGATAAATTGAGACGGCTGTATAACAACAACATGGAAACAGAAAAAAACATTATCAGCAGACAATGCCTCCAACAATGTAACATTGGGCTCTGTTTAGCCGTAGTTAGGGTTAGTAATCAGGAGTGCGAGTGGAGAGTGAGAAGGGTTAGTTAAAGGTCATGCTCTGTATTTTCTGCTTTGTATCGCTCTCTCATTCACCGCAATCAATACAGTTGGACCATTATGGCTGACCACAGTCACGTCTGGTTTGCCAAAGAAATCAAGGATGAGTGATCACCTTTCATACCTGCCCATTGTGTTTGGAGGGATGGTTTACTGTTTTAAGGACCATATACCCACTACAAAATGTTCCTTATGCTATGGGTTCTTTCCAACGTTCAGAGCCAATATTGAAGGTTTAAAAATCGTTTTGAGTCAAATATGAATGTATTTTTTGGTTATGTTGAGCTGCTTCATTTAAATCTTTATTTCTCCCTATTCATTGACAATTCTAATCCAAGACTCCCACTCTTAATAAATGATGAGACATTGTATTCATTATTGAGACCGTAACCATGTTAACATTTGAACAAATCAATATTACTTGGCTCCCTTCTTCACATTCAGACAAGAAATTACTGTAACATAACACCTGTTATGTACCATTCATTGAAAGTCTAAACGGACCGCCCAAACAGAAAAATCTGTCAGCCTATTTGCCACTTCAGTCTTCACGCCAAGGAGCAGAAAATGTTAGAATTTATTGAATCTAGCGTTTCCTCAGGATTTCTAGTCGTGGTACAAACAAGATCAAACTTTGAATCTGGTTCTGAGAAAAACTGACCATTTCCCCCGGGTGAATAGCTGTTGACTCACAACAGCATTAAGAAAACAACAACATCCTCAGCCGCATCAGCATTATCATCACCAACACTCATAGCTCAATTAGCTGAGGTTTTTGGCGCTGAATTGAGACCTAACTATAAACTCATCCCCCACTCACGCACACGCACGCACACACACACACACACACACACACACACACACGCACACGCACACGCACACAGCATTTATTGTGGTCTTCCTCCCATTGGTGACTCCCCTGATACCTTAAGCTTGTATTGATTGCGTGCGGCTCAGCTATATATATGGCGAGTGATATATACAGTATATATATCTATGCCACTCGCCGTATGACAGACGCACCACGGCAGTGTCCTACCGCTTTCTCTCTCCCTCCCTGTTTTATTGACTACCTGCCGATGTTCAGAGTCTAAGCGTGGGGGACGTCTGGTTGACACCCCCCCACCCCGTTCCCCTGGCGGGGGGGCACAGCGGGAGCAGATGGTGTCATGCCTTATGGACGAGCAACAGAGACAACATCAGCATCATGCGTGGCGTGAGCATCATGTAGGGATCTCTGAAAGAACACACTAACACGACGACATCAAGTCCCTTTGGCGCTCACGGGCGCCCGGTTTATACCGAGTTCAACCCCACGTTGAGGAGGAGGACCTTTGTGGGTTCACTTGGAGACACACACAAACACAGGCTTTTGTTTGTGTGTTTTTGTAGTACACGTGTGCTGCAACGCACATGCGTGTGCGTCATGCACACGCAGGAAAGCGCGCACACACCCATACAGACACACGCATGCACAGACACAGACACACACAGCATGCAAAGCTCTGAGCGTACACAGACTCCAACATTTATAAGGATGAAAACACAATTAGATTCTGATTATCTCTCAACATCCGTCACTTTTTGCACCAAATACAAATAACACAACAAACACATTTCATAATGCAAACACCAACTTATTTTGCACATGCTCATTGTTCAATTTCCAAAAGCCAAATCCACTATTCTGAAGGAACTGCAGTCAGAGGATGTGTTCAGCTTGGCGTGAGTGAGTGAGTGAGTGAGTGAGTGAGTGAGTGAGTGAGTGAGTGTGTGTGTGTGTGTGTGTGTGCGTGTGTGTGTGTGTGTGTGTGTGTGTGTGTGTGTGTGTCTCAATTATTTTCTGCCCTTTTCCCCATTTCACTATTTCTCGATTATGTTTTAAACTTTAAAAAAAAATCATATCGGGAACAAACAAACACATTGGCGTTGTATTTCATACCCAGCACACTGCTCCTTAAACACACAGAGGCTGGTTCAATCAGATACCTTCATCAAGATCTAATGGAAAGAGGAGCCAGACCTCGCTGCACTCCGTAGCTACAGGACTTTGTGTAACCTCCATTAAAACAGCAGCACAACTGTAATTGTTGTAAGTGTTGGGCCTCACTAAGCATAAGATGAGGGTTAATTTACTGCTTTTCTCTCCCCTCATCCTTTCCCTAATCCCTTCCGTATTCGCAACGAAACGGCGCTATTCAATTTCCTGCGGATCCGGGATATGAATCCAAAGGTTAACCCGGTAAATATACGGGCTCTCTGTTCCCTGGCATTAACCTGTCTCTGGATCTCTGGCTACAGTGGTGCATAAATACCCCCCTCCCCTGTGCTTTGTAGAGCAGCCTTAAAGAATGAGTTATCCCCCCGTGGTCATTCATTATCGCTCTCTTAGCGCTTATGAACTGTTCATTATTAAAGGTATCTGAATCTCAGCAAGCCGTGCGGCGATTAAGAAAAAAGCTTAAATTAATCTGGGTACGCCTTTCACGCTGACGCACCGAGGCTTCTCGCTTCTTTTATTCTTGGTGAATTTGTTTAGGCGCTCGCACCACGTCATCTCAGACACCTCAGTGTACCAGCGAGAGGAGACTGAAAGGGAAAGTCATGAAAGAAGAGCGGGCATTGTGGGGTCCATCAAATAAACAATGGGGTCCAGCGGTTTGAATGTGTCTGCCAGTGAATCCAGCAGAATTAGAGAGTGAGGAATCCACTTTCAGGCAGCGGCCTGTTGAATACCTGCTGCATGAATACCAACTAATAGAGATCAAACTCACGGCGGGTTGGCAGGAAGGGTGGCCGTCTCCAGACCGAGCTGGTGAAGGTAGAAGCCCCCCCACCCCAACCCACCTCCGCCCGCACCATACACTTTGAATTCATAATAGGTTGAGGGCCCGTAGAATGAATTAAACCAATTCAGGAGAAGGGAACGCGCTGGATTGGCTAATGCCGTGCCAGGGCTGAAAGAATCAAAATGGAGGTGGTTCTTAGTTGCGTGGCAACCTGTGCTGCTGCAGAACCACTGATAAAAACCCATTTGACTGGGCTGAGCGTGTGTTTGTGTGCAGTTGGGGAGTGAATTGTGTGTGTGTGTGTGTGTGTCTCTGTCGCGGGGGTTATGCTCGTGGGCAGTTGGGAAGTGGGTTGTACCTTTGTGTGTTTGTGTGCAGTTGGGGAGTAGGTTGTCCCTCTGTTTGTGTGTGTGTGTTTGTGTGTTTGGGGGTTATGCGTGTGGGCAGTTGGGGAGTGGTATGTGTGTGTGTTTATGTGGGTGTGTGTGGATGGGGAGTGGGTTGTGTGTTTGTGTGTAGGCAGTGGGTTGTGTGTATGTGTGTGTGGGGGGACTGGGTGGTCTGTGTGTATGTGTGTGCATCCATGCTTCTCTGGTATTTACAGACTGTATCTCAGATATTTCTGGAGAGGTTCAAATGGTCCTTGCTGAGCCATCATTGGTACATACACACACCCTTCACAACTTCCCACACGTCTCCCTGAAACATGTCTTTTTTAAACATACATTCCCCCTCAGTACCAGAACCAGGAGACACAAATCTGTCGCTAACAAATGAAATGTAAAATGAGGAATAAAAATAAAGAATTATAATGGCCAGAGTTGTCTGTATTTGAGCCCTCTCCTTATATATATATATATACCTCGGCACACACACGCATGCAACACACACGCACACACACTCTTGTAAGAAAGACATTCTGTGTAAATGTTTATTTTTTTTGAAAAAGGGATATAAGGCGCTGTCGGTAGAGGACACTGGTGACATTCATTAACTAGTCAGACACACCTAAAAATGGTTGTACCCGTGTCACAATCTGTGAAAACATTGTTTTACCGTGACTGGTAATGGTTTCCTAACATGTGCAATCCTAAAAGAAATCTGGTTTAAAAATGAAAAAGTTTCTCCCTAAAAAAGTGTGTCCACGATGAAATGTTGTTCCCACTCAATCCTCCAGTCCGTTTGTGTTTGGCACGCACGTGTATTGATTCACGGTAAAACAAGAAACATGTTGGCAGTGCACTGTGGAGCCAGCACCACGGTCTCCCTCTATGGATCCTGTTTTGAATTGCGTATTGCGCTCACCGATAAATACGGTGAGCTGATCAATGGAGAGCAGCTCTGTCACAGAAGCCATCAGAGGAAGGTCCAGATTGACCAACCCATGCTTTGGTTTCGATAATTTCTTTGTTTTGGTTTATATTCACGGTAAACACAGTTTTTAATCAGTTTTAAATGACATCCATATTAACAACCATATTACCATATTCATTTTGGGGGAACGTTCTGAGATGTTTATTGTTAATTGTAGAATTAGTAACATAATCTCGAGGCATTTCAGCGCATGCATTTTTTGTGGAAATTGTTCCTGTTTTTTCACTTTCCTTAATGTTTGATTATGTTAATGTTAGTTTCTTCCTAATCCTACTGCTGGAAAGCATGCCACTGATTTGGCTTCTTATATAAAGGGACATTCATTCTACTGCTTTGTTAGGGAGTTACAATAGTTGATGAGTTACGATAGATGCAGTTTATATTATCGTTAATCTTTCCTGCATTTTGCTACGGTAGAGCGATGTTCAACATTCATAAGACGTTCTGTCACTGAAAAATTATATCTTAGAAGGGAGAGTCACAACAAGGCTACCATGTTTTGACTTGCCCTTCTAAGCTAACATTTTTGAAATAACATAATGAAAGACTGATAGAATACGGAGGAAGAGAGAAATACATTTTATAACAGATTATAACACAATAATGATAAAATTGGACAGAAATAACGATGGAATGCCATGACAGAATAAAAGCTAAACTGAAAGTGAGTTTTGAGTTTTGCAGCTCCTTAACAACGAAGGTATTCCACAACTGGCAGATCCCTATTTCTCTAAGTTTTTCTGCATAGGAGTTTCCCTATTTCTGGAATATCAGATGGTAGAATGCTTTTTAATAAGGGCCACTAAGTTTAAATCTGCGTCTGGGATGACACCCCGTGTGTTTGCCTGGGGGTTATGTTGTGTGATAGTACCAGCAGGGGGTTCCTAAATGCCTCTAAACGTCTTCTGTTCTTCTTGCACAAAAACTGCTCCTTGTTTCTCTTCTCCTACGAGGGATTCTCTTTTCTACAAAAGCTCATAACCTTATCATGAGAACTCTTTTACCGTTACTCAACTTTCAAATGATTGCTCATTGTGTATCTTATTTTAGTTATTCCTGTATGATTGGTATTTTGAATGGATGTTTTCCCTAAACATTCTGATGACATTATGATGATGATAATTTTGGATCTTACACAGATGTGTCCTGGAGGTTTTTGTGACTTTTCAACGCTCCGTTGAAGAGCTCTCTGTGATCACAATAGTGCAAATGCAAGGGCTTTCCACTCTGTCAATAGGCCATTGGCTCAATCAGCATTGGGTTACCTGATCCGGTGATGATGACTCAACTGATTTCAAATGACAATCTATGGAGATCATTTCCACTTTCAAAGGCCCTTGTCCCCAGCTATTCATAGCTATCCCGAAACAAGATTTACTAAAAGTGGAAAAAATAAGGTTGTTAGCTATTTTTGGATTGTAAAAATACAGGATTTGCTTGGGTATTGCTGCAATGACGTGTAGGCATGAGGGGTGAAAAGAGGTAACATATATTTGTTTCCAAGGCACTCTAAAGCCCCCATCCCAGTCTGTGGAAGGATAAAAAAACACACCTGCTCTGCTATGAATAGTGGGCTTGTTTCCTCCCCATAGAAAATCTAAGCCACTTTGTGGGTGTGGTTGTGTGTGCGCACACACACACACACACACACACCCACACACACACACACACACACACACACACACACACACACACACACACACTCAATCAGAACCCGACCCTGGGGGGCCCCTGATAGTGGACCTTTGTCCCGACGCTGTTGGTTTCTTAGTATTTGAACTTTCCCAGAGCAGAGTGGGTAAACAAAGCCCTTGAATGTGACCACAACAGGCCTGCTTCCTCCCGACACCGACATCTACTGCTGTTCACTACACACAGATTTTTTAGGAGCCAGAAATGATCGTCAAATTGATCGTCAGGTAACCCGTTTAAACATCTTCTATCTGTCTTCTCCACTGACAGCGATGGAAGTCTGCGGTGGCAACGCCTACCGGGAAAACCTTCAGAAGTGCATCACGCCCAAAGGTAAGGGGCTATTTGCAGATGCCTGGAAGGGGAATGCCGGGGCAGGGCTACAGCAGGACAGACAGGACACGCTCGCTGAGTGATGTTTTGTTCGGTACGTGCAGTAATAAAAATAAACCAAATAAAGAGTTACGCTTGCTTTGTCCTGTTAAGCGTTGCATCTCCTCGCACAATACTCACATCAAACACACACACACACACACACACACACACACACACACACACACACACACACACACACACACACAAGCAGCAGATTAATCACTTCATGGCTTCTGGTGCGTCTGAGCGTCAACTCTGCGTTATATTACCCTAATGCGGCACATGATGAAAATCTTCTGCTAACTGCAGAGTATTACTCTTCACAGTGATTGCATTGGTGTGGAATTAACATCCCGCGAATCACTGAAAAGGAAAAGGGGCATTAGTATGCTGAGCATCCGTCGATAGGATAAGGCGCCGGCGATCAATTAGATAATTGGGGCGCCGGAGTTAATTGGGGCTTAGGGAAGATAAACACGGCGGAAATGCAGAAATGAATAAATATGTAAATGTATCAGTTGATACTGTAAAAAAACGCACAGATTGTACGAATGTTTATACGTTGCTTTTCTTTCACGTATGTTGACGGTTGGAATGGGCTGAATAAAATATGTGTCGGCCCTCTATGAGAGTTGAGGGCGGTGGCCTCGCAGCAGGTGAAGGAGAGCCAGGGAGTGGGAGGTGGGAGTGAGAGGCTTTTACCATCCGTCTCCCCGCTCCACACACACATCATCATTCCACCGGCGTGGCCCACCTGATAGTTGTTGCTAAAAAATGTGGTCTGATGATGCCCACACACACACACACGCAAGCACACACACTCTAAAACCCCTCAACAATAATATCATATTTCGGTAATATGATAAAAAGCAAAAAAAAAATCCACAGCTGATTATGTTAATTTATGATTTTATTTAGCAGCCTATTATATTTAATTTGTTTTAGGTTGATGGTATAGACCTGAAGGTCGATGGTATACAGGCAAGGTAGTAGGGGTGTCACTCAAACTACGATAATAACAGAATGATAATATAATTTTATATACACCACAGCATTCTGAAATACTTTATCCTGATTGGCCCATAACATTCCAATGGTGTGCATTTTAATGACATTTTCCAATAACAGGACAAACTCTTCCATTAAGCAGGAAATGCGCTACAAATGCAATGCTAAACTTCACGGCCAAATACAAGTATTGACCTCATGTTTCCTTGACAACGCAAAAAATTATGTGCTCAAAGTGTCATGGAATAATATTTCATCTGATTAAGCTGATGTAACCAAAAACGCTATAAAGGAAAGTAACTTATATGGTGGGCGGTGGCTGGATTAGGGTTAGATAGTGTTATAAATCTCTCCAGGGGATCCCGTTATCAGTAAGTAACATACTTTGGTGGTGGTTAGCCACCTCTGCCTGGTCTCAGCCTAATCACCCCACCCAGCGCACGTTAGGTTCCAATAACCCGACGCCCAGTCGAGGTTTAGTCCCTTCATAATTCATAAGTCAGGAGACCAAAAGGTCCAGGCCCAGATCATTAAAGTCCTGTCCTATATGTCCTGTATGGTCCAATTTAGTTCTGTGCAGAGAACACTGTTAAGATTCAAAGGATTACATTGTACACGTAGACTCACATCAGTGCTTGTTTCTAGTCGTTCATCTCAGTAGTGTAGGTGTGATTTAGTTTAGTTTTTTTTCGCCTTATAACTTGGAAAATGACAGCTCATTATAGCTTCTGATAAATTGGGCAAATTCCCTCACATCAGAACTATAAACTATAAATAAACTAAAAACCTAAAAATCCTTAACGTGTTCCAGTTTCGAGTCCCACAGAATAAAACCTATCCTTGACCAAAGCGAGGACAGAGCTGGTCCCAATGAGAGCTGCACTGGGACAACGATCTGCACCTGAGTAATTGGGAAAGGTCAGAAGCAGAGGACTACATTCCCCACTACATTCAAACCTAAAAATCCTTAACGTGTTCCAGTTTTGAGTCCCACAGAATAAAACCTATCCTTGACCAAAGCGAGGACAGAGCTGGTCCCAATGAGAGCTGCACTGGGACAACGATCTGCACCTGAGTAATTGGGAAAGGTCAGAAGCAGAGGACTACATTCCCCACGGATCAACATAATGTATTTTTACTTAGAAATATCCAGCCTATCATAAACAAAGGTATAAGAAGCTGTTCTTATATGCAGGCAAATTAATAAATGTCGAATGAACACGCATTCAGTTTTTTGGTGTTTTTTGGTGTGTGTATAGGTTATCTTCTTCAGAGCAACAAATACAATACTTAAAAAGCAATTTTAGTAATGTTTATGTTTAATTCAGTTGGTTTGTGCATTTTTTGCTCTTGCCAAAGTGTAAGTACTAAACTTCCTCTACATAGTTTATGACAGATCTGTAGCTCTCAAGGTTAAAAACAAATGGAGTTCACAGGTTCTGTTTGTTAATCATGTTGGTCTGGTCTTAACACAGATATGCATACAATACCAGCCAATCAGAGCTGTGTTGATCTAG
Organism: Pollachius pollachius; assembly: GCF_949987615.1. NCBI lineage: Eukaryota > Metazoa > Chordata > Actinopteri > Gadiformes > Gadidae > Pollachius > Pollachius pollachius. Next base: position 16,124,947 of record NC_136937.1, on the reverse strand, counting down.
TTGTTAATTAATAGAAAATCAACAGCAGCACTGTTTAACATACTATAATTACTGGGTTCATATGGATTCATATATATTTTTAAATATGTATTATGATACATTTTAATAATGAATATGGAGTTTGTATTTCTAAATCCTTGATGTGTTAATGCTGTGACCTCATAAGGTACACGACAACATTTCAGTTGTTATGTCAGTGTTTGTCAATTACATAAATTAATGAAAAAAAAAAGATCTGACTCTTTCAATATGTTTGGTCTTAGTAGATCACTCCCTTCATTCTTTGCTTCACTCTATGACGACTTATTGAAACCTTTAACTCGCAGATTTCAAAAGCTAAAGTTTAGCACGCAGACAACACAAGCCAACCGCCTTCAAAGAAGTGCCACTACGTCTGATGAAATACACAGGATGTTCAACGGCAAAGTAACACACATACTTCCTTCATGTTCGCCCTTTTAAAGTAGCAAACTAAAGAGAGACATTTTTAAAGGTGTCTGGTGTTTTTACTACACCTGTTAAACATGGCAGACCTCTTTGATTCCCATGCAAAGCTTGTTATTTTCTGCTCGAGATGAGGAGAGATTCAGAGTAGCGAGGTTAAGACAGAAACAGATAATTGGTCTCGGTGGAGGTGAAGTGTTATCTGAACTTGATTCAGGAGCCTTTCTGCTTGTTGTCTTCGCCACAAATTGCCTCTGGCTGGGTTGGCGGCCAGTCCAGCTTTGGGCCCCAAGGGGCCAGCCCTTCCTCTTACCATGTCTAAATGTTCATAAGCTTACTTAAGCGTCGCCGGGTTGATAATAGTCTACCATTTCTGGATGCCGTCTTGCGTGGTGCTTTTGAGGTTTTGAGGCCAATCAAATTAGAAATGTAATTGTATTTAAATCAATCCATTTTAATCTAACCTCATCTAATTCAAACTAATGTGCTCTAATCACGAAATGATAACAGAATCATGTTTACTGATTATGAAACAGAGTTCTTGTTATATGGAAGTTTTCCTTATTTGTTTGTAGAAGCAAAAGCGAGAAAAATGTGCAGCATTCACTGCACATCCCAGTCCTTCATTACCATCTCAAAGACGCACACTTGCTGAAAAGCAGTCCTTTTGTCTCAGACATTAAAGATTAATAACAGCAGAACGGAAAGAAGCATGTTACAAAAAAACAAAGTTTGGCAAAAAGGTTATTCTAAAATTAAAAATAAAAGTGATTTGACCAAACAAACAACTAAAATAGATAACCAACGTCCACGGGCTGCTTGGCCCCAGAACAGTGCTCCAGAACCAGCCCTCCTGGGCACCGATGGGAAACAGAGACACCGGGTCAGACTAGGGCAACCCAGGCACGCGACCAAACCCCCCATCCTGGCATCACTCTGGCGCAAGACCATGAAACCCACCCAGACTCCCTGGCCCCACCTGACACCATCAGCTCTGTGGCCCCCCCGCCCAGCCAGTGGTGCCACAACATGTGCCACACCACACTGTCTGTACCGGGCCGTGGTTCAGCCGTGGCCCCCTCCTCCCCTTCACCAACCCCCTCCCCTTCCAGCCTCCCCCCTTCAGCCTCCCCCCATCCTCAATGAGTCATCATCGTCATCATCACCAGACCCAAGAGGGGTTCTGGTGCCCGGGTGATAGAATGTAAAGAAAAGCGTTACCAGGCCGTGTTCTGTGGGGCTGTTCCAGAGCCCAGGACGATGCAGACAGACGTCTGGATCTGGGGGGTTTCCTCCCATCCGTTGTACCGCGGCCATGGCCCGGTCCGAACAATCTAGCTCAGAGTTGGATTGGATTTATATAATGTAAGGATTCAAGGACATCATAATCTGAATCACCCATTATTATTGAAAGTTGAAAACACACACTTTAAAAAAGGACATTGCTATTATTTATTCTGTACAAATCCTCCTAATTATTGCCATAGTTCTGTATTGTCCTTTTGCTTTCTTTAAAGCACACCTCATAGCATTGGCACGACTCTACTATTCAGTTCTGTGGAAAGAAGGAATGTTTATCACTTGAAATCTTTTCACTTGAATTGTATTCTTGTAATGCCAAACAGAGCTACATTGCTGTAATTGGTATTGTACATTGTGGAAGTCTGAGAGATGCTTCTGAAAGATATAAATGTCCAAGGGTTTGGTGTGTAATGAGTGTCATCCATCTGCACAATTGGTCCTGTTTACACCAGCGTTTTGAATCCTTTCTCTGCAGTCCACAAAGCAGAATAATGCCGTCCACAGCAATCGTCTGAAGAACTGCTGTTGCGTAGAAACCTCATTGTGAATATCCGTACAGCATATAGCGAAGCATCCATGAGGCATATTCCCAACAAAGGACCTCAAAGGGTAAATGATCTCTAGAAAGACGGTGGTGTATGTGTGTGTGTGTGTTTTGGTTTGTCTGTTTATCTTTAGAATTTTGTTGGCACTGCTGAATTTCTCAGCTATGGATATAAAGCACCAGGAGAAATCCGCAGTACATTTTATAAATCTCGCCATACAGTGTTACAGATTATAGTGCTATTTGCTTGGTATTTTCTTTATTTTCTTCATTACATAACATACATTTATTATGAGCACATAATAGACACATACACCCCCCATGTAGAGCACGGTGGTCAGACACATGGATGGAATGGTGATGAAATGGCAAAACCATGATATTGGTTAGCTACACTAAATTCTAATTGAATCAGTGGATCACCTACATTTGACACACTGGCCCTTTAAAGCTGATAACTGCATTAACTAATGTTAAATAATGTACCCTTACTGTTAAGTATTAACATTAGAAGTACTGGAAATATTAATTATAGATAAAATACACCAAGAAGCTGCACATAGACGCAGAGACGAGGGCTGTAGGCCTCTCGACATGACACCATGACTGAGTGCCAAAAACAGTTTATTGGAAGGAAATGGCTGTCAGTCACAGAGGTGGTAATGTGTGGCAAAAGGGTTAGGATTAGTGTGTGTCAAAATCAAATGTTCTGATTCTCCCCAAGCTCTGTCAAAATGATCGACGCTGCTTAATATACAATTCTAAATCATGCATACAATTTTTTCTTTCAAAGATAGAAGTGTGAATATGTAATAATGGCCAATGTTTGAGCATCAGCAGCAAATTATTATTTATGATAGACGTCCACACTCAATATATGTTTCTTTAGATTATAAGCTGATTGGCTGAAGCAGTGCATCAGGTCCATTTGAAATCAAAGAACGACAATGGCATCCTTCAGAACTCATTGTCTGCCCCTGCTTGATCTAACTACTGAATAATACATTGTTATGGTTGTTATCCTGCCCTTTCTGCAGCTCATTTGTGCTTCTACAGTCAAGTCATGTCCATTCAGTTTAAAGTTTAGACCACTTTGACCACCCACTCTGTATAAAGAAAACAGCAATGTTCTCAACATTGACTTGGATATCCAATGTGTGTACACTTTAAGATGCTGTTTAGGACCAGTGGGGTATTCCACAAAGCCGGTTTTATCACATAACCGGGTAAGTTAACCCAGGGTTTGCGGTAACCCTAGGTTTTCCGTTCCAAAATGAACACGGTATGTTAGTTACTATAGAAACATATGCTCTGAATCAAACCTGGTCGGAGCAGGTTTTGCGCTGGTTAAGTTTGGAACACAACCTAGTTTTGGGTATTTAAACCTGCGTTCACCCCAGATTTCATGTGTTCACAATGGCATGCCCTTTTGATGAGAGGCCTGTTGATATCGGAGCGCAAATTATTTGTGCAATCCACCGGGTGCGATTAATAAGACCACGGCTTGACATCTTGGCATATCCGGATGACTTTTTGCTGGAGAGATATAGATTCTAGCTGATATAGATGTTCTTTAATATATTTAAATAGCCTTCTCCAGCCTTACATAGCCAACACTACCAATCGAGGACCTGGCCTCAGTTCACTCCAGACTATTTGCGTAGCCCTCCGTTTTTGGCAAATGTTTTATCTATAATGTTGGAGATGCTGAGCACATCTCAGTCCTTTCAGATGACCCATCCACGTCCGGACCAAGATTTTCATCGGCCTCCTATCATACAAAGAGCAATATTGGCTGAGTACTATATGCCGAGAGGCGCTTATGCCGAGAGGTATAAAATAGTCCTAACGGACCTACATCCACTGGAGAATGTTTGATCGTAGCCGGCGGCTCCATTACAAGCACTAATCCATCTTGATCTGTGAAGTTGGGTTAGGGGTTATGTGGTAGGAACGTTAAGAATGCTTAACTGGGATATTAATAGATTCATGGCTCAAATATTAAGGATCATGCTTTTGACATGTAACTAACGCATTTACGCGGTCAGCGATCCTTTGCCAGGCTTTGGTTCTCTGGGTTGCAGAGGCTTTACCGTTCCCTTTTTTTGTGATAATGTCCTTCTCCTCGTCATAGCTCTCCAGGATAACCTGGAGTTCCATTTCATTGAAATAAGCGGCCCGTTTCGCCATTTCGATCAGGATTTCCATGATCCATACATCACGTCTTTATAGGTTTGGTGTGGACGCGCACATCCCTGTGTTAACCAACTCTGTGTTGATTAAACTCGTGCATAACCCATGCGGTGGAACCGACAGCTCTGGTTTAGTTGGCACAGGGTCAATCAACCTAGCGTTCAGCGTTAAATGTGTTTGTTAAACCTCCGTTCATGCAATACCCCACAGGTTAGCCCCATTGTGTTCCAAATAGTGGGTCAAACAGTCCAGCCAATGCAAACCTTTCTGTCAAAGGTAAGCATCTTTTTTAATATTGCTTCTGAAGATATGTTAAATATCCAAATGTTCTTCCTTATGCCGCCCGGTCAGGGTAGTTATTTTATCTGGAGTGAAGCAAACGTTGAAATCCATGAAACATCCATGTCTGTCAGTGGTCTAACTTCAAACATTGTGATTGGTTTGTGGCATCCATCTTACCTGTCAATCACAGGTACATGACAGTGGTGCCGGAATGATTTCAGTGGTGGGGGGGCCAAATGCGCGTGCATGATGTTTCGAACAGCGCGTGACACCTCATCATCCTAAAGCCGGCCACTAACCGGCGCCGAAGCGCCGCGGTGCGCATTTCACGTGCGTCAATTGCCACCCCTAGCACCAATAGGAAGCGGCACGCTGCAGCACCGTTGTGATCCAAATAATGTGGCGTCACCGCAAATTAAACACTGAATCATCATAATAACTTTCTTCATTGTCATCATTATTAACCTTTATTTACCCAGGAAAGCAAATTAAGGACAAAATTCTTATTTTCAAGTGCAGCCTGAAAAGAGCTAGAAGCTCTTTAAGGGGAAGTGGGAGGGGAGTGCTTAAAGTGAAAACAAGGTTATATAAATTACACTTAGAAAAATACAATATAATACAATACAATACAATAAAACAGTTAATCAGTAGGGCATGACAAGAAGGCCTATTTAGCAAGTGCAGGAGTCAACTTTGATTTTGTTTGAAGACAGAGAGAGAGGTGACGACAGAAAGTTTAAGGGTGTTTTGAAGGGTGTTCCAGTCAAAGGCTGCAGCGAACCGGAAGGCACTGCGTCCGAAGACGGTGCAGACTTTGGGGATGGAGAGGTTGATGAATGCACTGGACCTTAGATTGCGGGGTGGGTGGGAGAGGTGCAGAAGGGAAGAGAGGTAGAGAGGTGTAATGCCAAGAATGGTTTTGTTGGCAAAATTGGGCTGAAATCGTGTAGTATGAACCAGCCATCAGCAAGCAGCAGCGCCATTGTGCGAATTCCCTACTAAATCAAACGAGACTCGTAATGGTAGGTAAAAACAATACTTTATTAAAGCATGCAATTGTGATGTAGGAAAAAAAGAAAAAGAAAACATAAAGTGCTTGGATGATATTGAGGCCTACATCGATCGTTAGTTAATTAGTGTGGTGGTGCCTTATCATTTGTTTAGCCATGGGCCATGGCAACGCGATTGCTACCTGCTGTAGTACTCACATTGGCTGAATCGATGAGAACGTTTTAGACTCAATTAATATAAGGTCTCGGGGAGACAAAGCTCTGTTCGTTTGTATAGTAACAATATTAGGCCAAAACATTACTAAGAAAATGAATAGTTCATCAATACAGGCTAAAAGAAAGTTCAAAAAAATTATAATTATAAAAAAAAAAATTATAAATATAAAATTATAATATAATAATTATAATTTTTTTCAACAAAAAGTGGGGTGGCCATTGGCCCCGCGGCCTCATAGGTTCCGGTGCCTATGGTGCGTGACATGCAGCATTTCTTAATGGTGGAGAAACGTAGGGAGTTAGGGAGCTGAGAGGATGGGAATGTTGTTGTAGTTTCAGAAACTTGTTTGTTTTGGTGTTTACCGCCGATATCCACCAGCTGGCACTAGAGAGTGTCCATTACGCAACCCTAATCAGCACGATGAAGGACACCTGCGGCAAGGGAAGAGAAGTGCCAGGTACCAATCAAAGGCTGTGTTATGCTTTCTCAGGCAAGAAAGTCCAGAACCAGCATCGTCTGGGATGACAGAAGGACTTAAGTGACGCTCGCCCAGCACTCACCTGGAGCACACGCATTCGGACGGCGTAAGCAGACGGTGAACCGGATCACCAGACGGGAACGATCTCCCGCATCTTGGAAGGAGACTAGCCACTCCGGAAAGACAATTATTGAAACTCTCCAGTGGCTCACGGAGCCACCATTATTATTTAAATGTATCCTTGTGTTGGGTGCAGTCCCACGCGTTTCAGTTTACCATTGAATAAATGCCTCTTTTGGCCAAAAGCGGTCCCTGACGTGGTAATTCAGAGAGACAGAGACATTCCTGGGGCAGGGTCGCCACAGTGGGTGTGTATGTGTGGGTGTATTTAAGGGTTCTCTGTTTATTGAAGGAAGTGGTTATTGTACTTGAACTCACAGTGGGACCTGTGGCTGCCAATATACAAAGTGATGTGGCTTTTACTTTACACTCCTGTGTGACCCTTCTTACTTTGGCCTGATCCCTACGTGTGCTTGTGTGCGTGTCTGTGTGATTGTGTGGTGATTCATATCCCTACAAGGCCGTGGAGGTCCGTGGTCACACTCATGTTCACATGAGTGATGGAGGATGCAGATTGGTCCTTTTGAATTACAGATAACAAGTGGTAAGGATTCCAAACATGCAAACACCGAAACAAATACAGATCCCAAATGTTCTGTATGGGTGGTAATAAAAAATAAAAAAAAATACAAATTTTGAGACAGAATTGAATGGCAGCCCAAAATTCTTATTATATTATTTGATTCACTTTGAAAATCAGCTTTTTCACACCAAAATGGCAATATAACACAGAAAAAAATTAAACCCTCTAATGTTGACCATAAATTCTATAGACTCCGCCTGTGTTCACCCTAGGAAGGAAACACACCTTAGCCCAAGAAGTATGAATAAACCTTCCTGGAAATCACTGCTCTAGTGCTGTACACACGCGCACACACGCATGCACACACACACACACACACACACACACACACACACACACGCACACGCACACGCACACGCACACACTATTACACGGCTCAAACGTAACAGAGAAACGGGGCAGGAGACAGCACGACAATCCACGTTTCCTAGTTTAATTACGTGAAAAGCATGAATCAAAATGATCTTGACAGTCATGGAGCAAAACACAAAGCAAATCTCCTGCCGCGTCTCTCTAAGGCCAGGCTCACTTTAATCTGGTTAGCGGGGAAAGCCCAATGATTTGCAATAGGCCTCATACCAATTATAACATAGCATACCCCCTAACGGCACCATCCCCAACAGCTTGTTCAAAGTAAGCCACTATAATGGGCTCCCAGCGACACACTTAACTGGTGGTCGTGGCACCCTGATGTCATCACCGTTCTCCCTGAAATTGGTCTGAAGACATAGCCGTGATAACGAGTGTTGTGCCAGAGCTGTTTGCGGCGCTCAGGCGAGGCGGGAGGAGGGGAATACGTTCAGAAGAAACTGGTATTTGTAGTTCCCTGCAGGTGCCTCTTTCAAATTAATTGCACATTTCCCGCTCAGTGTGTTTGCTAAGTGGTTGAGGGTTTGAGAGCTTTAAGTCAGGAGAGTCAAGTCCTCTGTGTTCTCAGCGGCTCCTGCTGGTCGGGGCCCCAGTGTGGGGCCGACACCGGCGCTGTGTCTAATCACGAGAGAGACGGGACGCCTCATCGTCGGTGTGGAAGAGGGACACCGAGCTCAGTTAGCATCAAGGGCTGGCACTTTATCTTTCTTCCAATGTAACCGTTTAGCCGCCGGCCTCAGTGGGGTCCGAAGAGGTCGCCCGGCCTTCCTGAACCCCCCCTTGAGGTTGGAATGGGGGAACAGAGGAACAGACGGAGCGGTCTGATGTAACATAACGGTAATGATCTGCTCGAAGTGTTAGCGTGCGGAAGAGGCTGTAAACAGATGACAGCGGGTGCTCAATTCTTACCCGGGGTGGTGAATTGCAATCAGGGCGCTGACGTTGATTGGTTGACACGTGTGTTGACATGCTTTTAGTGGCGCCGCCGCAACAGCAGAATCTATTAGAGTTCTCTTTTGTAATGTGCACCGCCCGCTAATGTTTTAATATGTGTAAAGTTAACACAAGGTTGTTCTAATCCGACGGTGTGGTCGTGGCTTTGACATGTATATGTTGTGCGTTTAACACACGCTGGGTTTGATGACCAGCCTGAGGCCGGTGCAACATTTATGACAACCGGTGATACAGCTACAACAAGAAAATAAGGACTAAATAATGCAGCAGAAGCATCACGGATATATCTTGTGATGGACGCATGGATTTCCACAACAGGATGGAAGAGATAAATAAAATATGTATGTAAAATATAAGTATGTAAAACACTTATAAAAGGAATTTAAGCCAAGGCTGCAATGCTGTATTTTGTTGAAAATAATCGTAAAAATTTCATTGGTCACGTGAATTATGTTAGGCTCCAACAATTATATCAAACTGACATGAGGCTAAATTACCCATAGGGTGGTGATTTTTACCTGAAAAGGATGTAACTAAAACTGCAGAGTAGTCCTACAACTTCACATTAACAACACACAGTAAATTGAAAACCCCCTGCCATACCTGTAGGTCCATACTTATCATGTCTGCATGCATGTGTGTCCCCATACTGTCTCAATTTTAGTTGTGCTGCATTTATGTTGTCCATTATGTCATTTCAAAGCACAAAAGAGCAAAGGAAAATCACAGTCATGTTGTTAAAATCTCCACTGTAATATATTCAGCAGAATTGCTTTGGGTTTAAAAGCAGAGGAGATTCATGAATAAACGGTAGTGCTGCCTCCTTTTAAAATGTCTTAGCCAGCCAGAGGTGCTCTCTAACAGGTCCTCATTTCAAGCTCCTCCATTGTAAACACTAAACGGCATCGCAACATGTGGAGTACCTGCACAGCATAACAATATCGCCATGTTGTGTTTGTGCATCAAACCTAACAGGTCTACAGTCAGGAGGAATTCTCCTTCAAGAGATCAGCCATCAGGAGCACAGCAGTTATCCTAAACCGGAGCTTTACACAAAAAATAAATAATAAGTACATTGTTTCGCAACCAACTTCACCCATGACTATAAGGGTTAGTTTTAACTTTTAATGGGCTTTAGAACATAGCATACTGGACTGGATGCGGATAATTCAGCTGGCAGTTTTATTACTTGCCACTAAATAGGTAATTAATAAAAAAAATGTTTAAGATTAAGCTGGGACGGCTGTGGGGAATCTAAGAACAGGGGTCTCATTATGAGAGGTAGAGAGTTCAGGCATAGATGTGTCACTATAGAGAGAGAGAAGCACACACACACACACACACACACACACACACACACAAAAGCGCGCATACACACAAACACACACGCACACACACCAACGGCCTCCTGTAATAAACTCCTGTGAGGGAGATGTTGAAGGTGATCACAATGGAAGCGACTAGAGACGTGTGTGGACTCCTACGGCGAGCAAGGAGATCACAAGGGCTGGACCGCTGCTTTGGGGCAGATGATCGTAGGATCTGGAGACGCTAGTCATGAAAGAGTAGTTGGTTTTGGTTTCAAACCCATTGCAGGCACTCTCTGTTTTAGCCAGTGTTGCTTTATTATCTAAGTTAGACTGGTTATGGTAAGCTAAAACAACGGAGGAGTTAAAACGTGATTTGGTACGACTTTAGCAATATTTATCTGACCTTTGAAATGTTTAGTCAATGTTTGCACATGCATTGTTCAACTGTTAGGAATCAGAAGATGCTTTTGACCTATAAATGTTTTTGACCTATATAGAAATGTTTTGTCTAAAGTTAAACTTTCTGGGTTCAGCTCAGAAATGCCCCCCTGAGGTAAATATGAGCTTCCAAAGCACTCAATGAAGTTATCTGTTTCATTCTCTCCCTTTATCTTTTTCCTTGTTGCGGTTCTGCCATCTGAAAGAGTCGGACATAGCATCTGGCACATGTTAACGCTGTCACCCCAATAAACATTACAGCTTCTGTGATTCTGAGTGAACAATTTCTAATGAATATCATTTCAATTACTAACCTGCTGATGTGTTAATGAAACACATGTGTCCTCGCCAATGCTTTGAATAATGGTGTTACAGTTTCTGTTGACTATTATCTTGTTTGTTTACAATTAGCGGTTTGTTTGAATACTTTGACAGGTTTCGAATACATTTTTATAAAAATATACTTTTGTGAGATTCAAACAGTGGTCAGTACAATTTTAATATTAAGTATTTAATCCAAAGTGAAAGTGAATGTCATTAAGTACCAGGTAGGGGGCATCAGGCCTTTAGGTACAGGCTGTGGAGATCGGATCCCATGATGGGAGTTTATGTTTTTTCTACATTTACTTGAGTACCTTGATCTAAAGCTCTAACGATAATGAAATACAATAATTCATTCATGTTGACAGATGTTTTTAGGAGGCTACATCCATTTGAAGAATCCCACCAGCAGATCGGCACATTGGCACACAGCACTGGTCACAAAGTTTGTACTCGTTTTTTCATTTGACAGTTTTTGAAAACTCACAATAATTCACCTTGTTTTCATCATAAAATCTGTATTTTAATAAACCATGGCAGTACAATTGACTCATAGGAGACATTTCACTACCAACGGCGCATGCAGAACAATCTATTTGAAGTGGTTCAGGGTGACATGATGGATCACTCAACCCATACCTTAATAGGTTGCTGCATCAACCTGCCAATGGTTTCATTCCGTAGCCCCGCTGTAGTCTTCTCCTTACCGAAGCTCATGGGACTTCACACAGAGTAGTTCAATTAATTTATGGTGGGGCGAGAGGGGAGCAACCAGTTAGAGAGAGGCTGGAATTGAGTTTCAGGAATATTGCTTTCACAGGGTTAAATCTGCTGGATGGAGTTACATGTTTGTAGCATTCCTCATATTGGCCAGTTCTGCAATTATTAATTTCATCCAGAGGCAAACTTTAAAATAGCTGTGCAATGTCGCGCCAACATTGGAGAAGAATTTGCCAGAATTAAAAAATTATACAAAATGATTGCCCGAGTGATGATTGTAATTAGTCACAGTACTTATTTTTCATAGATTCTGAAGGTCATTTCAGTTTACAGTCTGTGATGTCAACTCAGGAATTTAATAGGAAGGTTGCTGCAGGGATGATTATTAATGTTACACATTTCTGCTATATGTCTTGCATATTATGTCTGCTACACCTTTGAAAGGAACGCAGCAGTTGACAATACTGCCATGCCATTCCTCTCCACATCTCTGCAATATTAAACTTAAACAATATTCAACTATTAAAACCATTTTTGTCCCCCCTCGTCTGTGCGTGAATAGCAAACCCAGGCCACACTCTGCTTCTAGAGGGATCTCTGTATTGTCATCCAATTAACACGTTGGATCTGCGCACTAGTGGTCCCCAAAAGAAGGCCCACACCTTCCCTGATTTGGGATTCTCACCTCAAGGCACGAATTGTGACAAGCGCTTAATTCCCCTTCGCCTGTTGGAGCGGGACCCGAAGATACAAACAAAATAGCGGGGTCTGGACCCCCAGGGATGCCTAGAGGGGCCTCCAAGGGGGAGCTGGAGGAGGAGAAAGATGCCAAGTTAAACCCAGAGAATTCACCGTCCAGCTGACATGCTGAGCCATGACGGGTGCCTTTGCTAAAGGGAGGGAAATGTGTTTGTGTGTGTGTGTTCTATTTTATTCATATTTTTACAGTTATCGCCCTCCTGTGTGTGTGTGTGTCTGTGTGTATGTGTGTGTGTGTCTGTTTGTACGTGCAACGTGTTACACACAGGCACAAATTGAAAGTAATTTAATTGGAGAGTCATTTACTCAGAGAATGAATGCCTTGTCTTTGTTCGTGAACCAATTACACGCTTTGTCTTCTTCTAACAGACCGTTCTGCAACAACACCATTTGCATTCTCCCCCCTAACGGCCATTGGACGACCCATAGGGCGTCATAAACATTAAACACCTCTCCTCTAGACACGAGTCACTTCCATAAACCCTTGCCTAAACCCTAAACTTATTAATCTCCAGCCTTAGACCTAAGTCTGTTTTTGATAGGTCAACAAGTGTATCGTGTGTGTATAGGCATAGCATTCAACTACGGAGTTCATGTGTTTAATTGGCTATTAACGTGTGTGTGTGTGTGTGTGTGTGTGTGTGTGTGTGTGTGTGTGTGTGTGTGTGTGTGTGTGTGTGTGTGTGTGTGTGTGTGTGTGTGTGTGTGAGGGGTAATGGCCATCAAATAAACCTCTGACGATCAATATCGCTTTGCTCTCTGGGATCAATGGTTTCATCTATTAGTCTTCAGTTATAATATGCCAAACCTCCCTTTGTCTGCTTAGACACTATACATGCTTTACTAGTATTATCTTCTAGTTTAAAGGGTAATTCCGGTGTAAAATGGATTTCGGATATGTTTCGTATGATAACGAGTTGAAACGTTCGTTTTGGAGCACAAAAACCGCATGTAGACGCCTTCTTCAGTTGGCTGTTTTAAGCCGATTCTATCAAAACGCTATAAACTTGGAACGATGGGGGCACTGGTTATGGTAAAAACTAAATCGCTATTTTTAACCACTTAAAAGGCTAAAAGTAGCCCGACACTTCTTTGGTAGTATAATAAGTGTCTTAACATATACAACGAGGCATTGAGAACTTTGTAAGTGTACAGATTGTTTATTAAAAAGGACATTTTATACACACAATACCATCAGTAGATCACGCGTCAACGCCATTTTGTTTTAAAGACTCGATAGGTAGATTGAAGAACACAGAGATTGTGACATCCGTCAGCCACACGCAAACTCTGTGTTCCCCAATCTACTTATCGAGTCTTAAAAACAAAATGGCGTCGACGGGTGATCTACTGATGGTATTGTGTGCATAAAATGTCCTTTTTAATAAACAATCTGTACAAGGCCCAAGGCCTATGTTTTCTTTTGGGTGTGCATCCTTCAACAGCAAGCTTTACTTTAAGATGTGCTTGAAATAGCAATTTACAGTCCAATAAAGGCTGTTGTGGAGAGACCCCTGTTATAAGTCTTCTAGCGGACATGCACATCACAGACCCCTCCCACTCCAGTAAAAACACACTGGGTCTATTGCTTGATAGAAAGGGGAGTTTGCCCCAGTGAATCTACGTCCAGGCGTTTATCTTACATTGAAGCGATCGTGAATAAATCAACATGTAAGGTGTCCTCAGTGGTTGCAATGAACTTGTGAGCAAAAGGCATTGAGGTGCTCTCGCGTCAAGTCAGTGGTATAGTAGGTGTAGGGCGCAAATGAGGAGAAGGAGGTGTGAACATCACAGAGCATCAGCTTCAGCTAAAGACTCGATAGGTAGATTGAAGAACACAGAGATTGTGACATCCGTCAGCCACACGCAAACTCTGTGTTCCCCAATCTACTTATCGAGTCTTAAAAACAAAATGGCGTCGACGGGTGATCTACTGATGGTATTGTGTGCATAAAATGTCCTTTTTAATAAACAATCTGTACACTTACAAAGTTCTCAATGCCTCGTTTTATATGTTAAGACCCTTATTATACTACCAAAGAAGTGTCGGGCTACTTTTAGCCTTTTAAGTGGTTTAAAATAGCGATTTAGTTTTTATCATAACCAGTGCCCCCATCGTTCCAAGTTTATAGCGTTTTGATAGAGTCGGCTAAAAACAGCCAACTGAAGAAAGCGTCTATATGCGTTTTTTGTGCTCCAAAACGAACGCTTCAACTCGATATCATACAAAACATATCCCAAATCCATTTTACACCGGAATTACCCTTTAATTATATCATTCATGTCGAAACTCTGCATATGGCTAATGTTCCAGTTTATATATGAATATCATTAATTTAGCACACCTGTTAGTTTCTGTTTGAATATCATTCATATGGTACTAGTTTCTGCATGAATATATTTCATGTGGTTTTAGTCTCTATATGAATATCTTTCATATGGTTCTAGTTGCTGTATGAATTTCATTCATATGGTACTAGTTTCTATATGAATATCATTCATATCATTCTAGTTTCTGTATAAATATATTTCATATGGTTCTAGTCTTTTAATATAATTCATATGGTACTGGTTTCTATACAAATATCATTCATACGGTACATGATTTTTATATTAATATCATTCATATGGCTAACCTGTTAGTTTCTATATTAATCCCATTATTATGATACTAGTTTATATATGAACAGCCTTCATATGGCTATCCTGCCAGGGTCAGAGATGTCACATTTGTGCATGGTGCCCGTGGCTTAACACCGCTCAAGCTCCATCATCAGCAGAAAAAGTGTTGTGTTGTCTTGTCAAGGTGAGTGTGTACACACAAGGCCCAAGGCCTATGTTTTCTTTTGGGTGTGCATCCTTCAACAGCAAGCTTTACTTTAAGATGTGCTTGAAATAGCAATTTACAGTCCAATAAAGGCTGTTGTGGAGAGACCCCTGTTATAAGTCTTCTAGCGGACATGCACATCACAGACCCCTCCCACTCCAGTAAAAACACACTGGGTCTATTGCTTGATAGAAAGGGGAGTTTGCCCCAGTGAATCTACGTCCAGGCGTTTATCTTACATTGAAGCGATCGTGAATAAATCAACATGTAAGGTGTCCTCAGTGGTTGCAATGAACTTGTGAGCAAAAGGCATTGAGGTGCTCTCGCGTCAAGTCAGTGGTATAGTAGGTGTAGGGCGCAAATGAGGAGAAGGAGGTGTGAACATCACAGAGCATCAGCTTCATTATCCCCTGAACCAGACCAACTACATTAGCTGATGACGAATCGCTCACCAGCTGCCGCAAAAGATCAGAGTTCGACTCTGCATAGCCTTCATCTCCCACCCCCCCACTTATTGTATGTTGTATGTCCTGACACTTCATGTCGTACAAAGCTACAGTACTTATTTGTGTAAATTTGTATCTTAGCTTATTATCTTTGTTGTATATGGGGAATGGGTTAACCTAGCAATTGTTGGTGCTTTGCATTTGGTTCTATGAACATCCTAACTGTACTGACAGCGATATACTGTTTCACCTTCTTCTGACAGATGTACTTATTGTAAGTTGCTAAATGTAAATGTCAATGTAAATGGTGACCTCCTGCTAGCAGCCAGCATACAGGCATAGGAGGAGTGGTTTCAAAATATCATACAACAGAGGATCTGCATCACGGTGTTTCTTCTGAAACCTTAGTGAACCTCAAGCTCTTTGGGCTGGAACACAAAAAATACACTGCTGCCTCGCTCCTGAGGGCCAGCGACTGCTTTTTTCATATGGTAAATGTAGTAAAGCTACCCCGGAGGGAGCTTTACTACATTGATTGGCCCTTTTTAACAGCATAATACCTAATTAAAAGAGGTATGCTTTGGCACCGGAAACCAGCACCCTAAATATGAAACGGTGCAAACACACACATCTTTTATAGCTTCACAGTTTCAATATAAATATCATAATAATAAATAGGCTAGCAGTTCTCAAACCCCCTTGTGCAGTTGTATTCCCTTTCTCAGTATAGCAGTCCTCTAACAGACCTACTAAAGGGCTGATTATGGTCCCACGTTCACGCAACGCAAGGGGGTTAAGGACCCGTTACGTCCTTGCAGACCCTCCTTGCGTCCACCGTAAGGGCCTGACGTGTGCCTCCGAAAAAATTGCAACCTTCTTTCGAGGCGATGCAGAAGCAAGGGCTTTGATTGGTCTGCTTACTAAACCCGATGCAGAACCATAAAGGTTCACGACTGTGTCGAAGCGTCTGTGTGGTCATTGCGAGAACGTGGAACGATAATCAGCCCTTAAAATAGTAGTTGTCCCCTACTTGGCTGACCTAGCCTCCGGTCGGAGGCTCTCAGTTTCATCAATGAACATCGGCGTTAGGAATACTCTGCTGAGCAAGGGGAAGCTCACTGGTGCATCACGCGGTTGCCAGAGGTTCAATAGTTGGAGTCACATGCAATCTGTGTTTTGATGCAGTCGGCCAGGAGTAATTGTTGTTGCACGCACGCAGGTCTTACTTGGTGGGAAAGCAGCAGATGCTCTACAGGGAACCAGTCTGATTAGGCCGTGAACGTCTTGACTGTACTGGCTCTGGTAATGTGTCCTGCGTAAGACCTGCCGCTTTTAAAGGTTTAATGTGCAAGTCACTGATTAACAGGCTGCTGGTGCAACGGCCAACACTGTTCCTGCCCTGGTTACTACGCAAAGAAGAAAATATTGGTTCCTGTGCAGATTATGAAGGCTTTTATTTAGTAAAGGAAGGTATACAGTAAAGAATAAAATGCTGGATTGATTGCCCTTGGCTGACTGTTTCTGCCCTGACTGTTTCTGGTTGACTGTTCCTGGCCTAAATATTCCTGACTGACTGTTCCTGGCTGAATGGTCCTCACTATTCCTGGTTGACTGGTCCTGACTGACTGTTCCTGGCTGACTGTTTTCTAGTTCCTTCTTTAAGCATCTCCTTTAAACAACGCAATAAATGTTCCACTTTATCTTATCATCAAATCTATTTTATGGCTTTGTAAAGTTAAAACACGATTGTTATTGAAATTTGCTTTGTCTGACAGAAACAAGAGCAATTTGAAAAGCTTATCGTGAACTGATTACATGAATAAATACAGTATTTCATCTGTGTCAATTTTTTTATATATTCGATTATGTTGTGTTGCAATTCATCACTACAGATTATCTGTTGAGGCTGGCAATGTCGGGACAAACAGCTTTGTCACCGGTTAGGGGTAAGAGGCAGGCATGCCTTAACCTGCAACTAGGCGCTGCGGCGAGGTTTCGTAGGCCCCCTGAGAGGTGGTCTTACAATGAAAATGTGTAAATGCCATGTGTCTAGTGCAAAACGTATAAGTGACCCTCTCTGACCCACATAACATCACGATATTTATATTAGATTATAGATGACCAAATAATTTAAGGATAGACAAGAGGATTATCAAACCATTTTCCATGAAAGTTTGATTTAACTCTATTAACAAAAGAAAACGTGATCCGGTCTACAGAAACACAAACACGCCTAATAACAGCATATTAACAAGTAAGAGCTTCCTCTTTTGCCTTAGCAGGCCATGGGAATCCATCACACACACACACGATTTGGCACCATGGACAGCGACATACACGCCTAATAACAGCATATTAACAAGTAAAGGTACGGCCACACTGAACGCGCGTACGATTACGCGTATAATGCGCCTAACCTGTCGATGTGTCATAAAAATGGTTCAACGCGCCTAACGCGCCCACCCAGCTAGATGAGCCTTCCCAAAACTTATTTTCCCCCTATACTTTTCTTTTGCTCCACAAACATGGCTGAGATCACCACCATCGCTGTGCTGTATTTGTTGTGGGAGTTCGAGGAGATTAGGAAACCCAAACACTGTTGTGTTTGGTTGCATGACATCCTTCGTAGGTGCTCACAGCTGGGTGAGTTTCACCACCTCCTCCAGGAACTCCGCCTGCATGACGGCCGGTTCAGCGGTATTTTCGGTTGACAGGGGCCATGTTTGATGACCTGCTAGCCCGGGTTGGTGGCAGGATCTCCCGTCAGGACACCAACTACAGGCGCTCCATATCAGCTGCGGAGCGCTGCGGGGGTGCGGAACGCCTGTGTGCCTGTCCTCTGTCTCTATGCCAGTGACGTCGGGTCAAGCTCAACGCTGATTGGCTATCACGGCTAAGCGTCATGCGTAGGAGTGTAAAAAGTTACATTTTTTGAACTCCGCGCGTAGGTGCGTTGGGCGCGTTATTTAGGTGCTGTGGCAACCCGGTTCCGAAGTGTCTGTTCTCACGGCAAGTACCACGCACTGGATCCTAGTTTAAGCCGCAGTCTGCGTTTATTCACAAATAAAATAACTGATCAAGAAATAGAACACTGAACTAGGGTCTCTGTGAGCCTCGTAGTCTGTGGTGTATCAATGGTCTTCTCCTGGTTGGTCTTTCTCCCTCCGCCCCGGAATAAGTCCTCCGCTGCCTTTTAAGATGTCCGACGCTTGTTTCCTCCCTCCGGCCCAGTGTTCCCCATCTGGCTGATGAGGGTGAGGAATGTGGTGCTCTCTGCTGCCGGCTAGTGGATGGCGGCGGTACACGCCCTCCACCACTAGCCCCCGGATCCTCCTGGTGGGGAGCGGGTTGTCACAGTGCGTAAAATGCGTCTAACGCGCTGCTTTAGTGCGTGTAACGCAGCTACGTGCCTAAACCAATGGTTCCCTTTGCAAAAATGTAGATTTTCTATGCCTCTATCGCACGTAACACTTTCAGTGTGGCCGTACCTTAAGAGCTTCCTATTTGGCCTCGGTGGGCCTTGGGAATTCATCACACACACACACACACACACACACACACACACACACACACACACACACACACACACACACACACGCACACGATTTGGCCCCATGGACAGCGACATATGCCCGCAATGCCAGGTATCAGAAGACGACACTGATCTGATTAACATTCACAGTAGAACAGAATAGTATAAAACAATGCATAACAACAACAATTCAAAACCTGCACAGGCTAGTGGAATGCAATACATAAAGCATCGTCTTACCTTTTTAAAAGTTATTGCGTCTGGTTTTCTTTGAAGAGAAAGCCTTGATGATGAAAATCCAAATCCCGGAAAATGTCATGGTCAATGGACATCAGTGTGAGGTTACTTACTCTCTCTTGCTGCATGCTTGATGGCAGTCTATTTTTATCCAAGGCAAGTTTTGAAAATGAACGCTCTCCGCTAGCATTGGTCTTTGGCATTGTCAAGAATATCCGTAGAGCTACGTCGGTGTTGGGAAACACTGCATGGAGTTTTCTTCGTCTCAACATTTTCAGTAGCTCCACTGCCGACGTGCTGCTCACCTTCTCATGCTGCAACAACTCCCCTGCAACAAAGTGTACAGCTTCCTCCACAAAATCCTCTTCCGAGTCACTTTGGTAATTCCTTTGCAAGCTCATTGCTGCTGAGCGGAGGTCTTAGGGGGTAAATTGAGTGGAATCTTTTAAAAAACCTAAAGTTTTCATACAAGTCATTATATGACATCTTCGGTCCAGCTCTGACACTTGCCGCTCAATCACAACGACGTATCACATGTACAGAAGCGTCCGCGGCCTGAAAGCTTACACTCAGGCTCAGATAACTCGTCAAGCTGTCTTTTTCTTTTCCTCAGACACGGTTGGGGACACCCTTTTTGCGGCTGTCTCAAAGCAGTTCCACAGTGTAGCAGGTCAGTGAGCGCGCAGAGACCAAGTTCGTCGTCCCTCACTGGGAGCTTGTTTATTTCAATCAAAAGCAACACAAAACAGAGGCTTGAAACTATAAATCCACAAAGTCCGGGAGAGTCCTCGCGTTCAGCGATCTCTGCTGGGGATCACGTTGGATCTCTCCCTCTCTCTCTCCGCTCCCGTTTTTTTTACTACAACACAAAGCAGGCACATAAATACACACTCCCTGATTGGCCTGATTGCGAGCAGGTGCCCGCAATCAGGCCCAATCCCCCCAGCCGATCCGGTGCGCTCCCAACCTGCTCATACTCCCCCTGCAGGCCAGACGCCGCACGTCCCCCCACACACAGCATTGCACATTCCAATACCACTGCCTTGCGGGCAGTGGCATTGGCTTTGATGCGGGCCTGCACACCTTTTATGTGCCTGACATGTTGCTGGCATTATCGTAACCCTGTCCTCAGTTATACCCAGTTATTAATGTCAATGCTCATGTCTCCTAAAACAGTGACAACTGCATTGAACAGCGATTCTCCAGTTTGGCTTTCAATGAATTTCACAAAACGCTCCTCGATACAGCCCTCTTGTGATACAGACCGCAGGATTAAAGTCAGCTGGTCCAGATGTGTGATATCTGGCATGGAGTCCACACTGACAGAGAAATACTTTTCCAGTTTAACTCTGCTGATGACTTATCTATTCCAGCACTTTATCTCCCATCAGCTTGATGAATTCCTCACACATTCAGGGAGAGGTAGGATGGGGTTCCTCTGCCGGCGTTTCCATACTTTTCTATAAGAGCTTTTACAAAACGGATTAAACTCACTGATCAGCTCCATGCAACCAAGATAATTCCCATTGTTGCTGTCTCCAAATTTGTGGCTATGAAAAAGCATGTCCCTGAAAGCATGTCCCGCTCTGCCAAATACCTGAATACTGACCTACACTGACAACCCTCTATAGAACTTGTCTCCAGTACTCACACTGCTCATTGAACTTTTTCTTTAGTTCTGAGTCCACTGTCCCCTGGTTAGCTGTCTGATTAATGTACAAAATCATTGCTTTCCTGTTCATTTCACAATTTTCATGTTCGGCAATATGTTCACTAGCAGGCGCGTGCCGTCCATATGGGCAGGTGGGGCAGCGAACTACTTGCAAAAGCATGCTCCCAAAAAAATTGTTCCTCAGTAAATCATGGCTCCAAGTCTATCTTTAATAACGTGAATTTCACATTAACTATCAATAGCTTCTGCAGGCTTTCCGACTATTTTGGTCTGTTGACATCTTTTGGATGATGGTGGTGATTCTAGTTGAGTTTAACGTGTCATGCAATATGGGGCAGGAAAGCTCAGCGACCGCATTCCTCCATATGAATGTTTATCGCATAACCCTGCAGGCTACAATAAGAATTGCAATCCATGCTAAAATACGCCTATACGGTCGTAAAGTAGTCTGCCCCATGGTCATATGCGCGGAATAATTTGAGTTAAAACAACAGTTCTAGAAACTGTTGTTTTAACTTTAATTATTCCGTGTGTATCGTTTCTATATCAGATGCAGATATGGCCAGTGGTGTTGCACCTGTGATTAACAGTGGAGAAATTCTCTTAAAAAATACATTTAAGAGGTTAAGTTAGAAATCAAACAACTTGGCCCAGACAGACCGAACATAAACATTATCCAGCAAACGAAGGATAGGGGGAAAACTTACAACATAACTTTCTCCCGAGCATGGTAGGAAAATAAATAATGGTATGTGGTTGCGCAAAGTGAAATGCTGTGTTTTGTTTCCATTGTCTACTTTTTCGAGCAAGTGTGTGCACAGGACAAGGGATATATGGACCACGGGTGTAAGTGATATAAAGCATATATATATACTTATGCGCATAATAAAGTATAATACAATATTATATATGTGTATATATATATATATATATAATATATACTTATTACAAAAACAAATTGTGGGTGTGGACAGACGCCAGTAGTTTCTGCCCCACTGAAATTTAGGGTCACCGCATGCTACTGTTCACTAGTATGTTTCCAATTAGAAAGTCCCACACTGCCAAATGGTGATCTTTCTTTGCTGTGGCCAAAAGGTTTGCATGCAAAGCAAAACACAGTACCTTTGGATGGTGAATAGCACAGCCACTCTCTGGGCAGATACTCCCCATTGCAGAGCTTCCACAGGAAGCATGCCCTTGAGAAGAATCTTCCCTGGTGCGTGTACTTAAGTTCTGAGGCAGAGAGGTCAGATTGTTTGTTCTGGCACAATTCTGGTCCCATTTTCACCCAGTAGACACGCACCTGTTCATCCATCGTGTTACCCCAGCAACCCGGGTCAGGGTTGTCTCCTCCACATGAGTGAGGTGATAGTCCTCCTGCTGTGTGCTCGTCCTTTTCTGCCTCTTCTCCATGGCTAGCAGAAGAACAGCCAGATGTGCTTGGCTCAGAGCAGGCCCCGCGGCCGTGGGCTATCCCACCGTCTCCCTCAACACTGGCTAGCGGGGCTCCGTCAGCGGCATCGCCGCTGGCTATCGCCACACCCTTGTCACTCGTTGATGAGCTTGACTTGCCTTCTTCATTTGCAGGTTTAAAAAATCCAGTCAGCTTCGGGACTTTTTTTCAATAATTCTTTATCCCAAATCCTCTTCTCCGTTTGCAGTCTTTGTTTTTGCGCGCCACTCTCAAACTTTTTCTTAACTAGCCTCTCATTTCAATCGATTTGAATCACAAGCCAAAACATTCCACTACATTTTGTGATAGGCTGTTGTGTCATGGTGCCCAGAAAATTCGACAAATTACAAAGCAATGCAATATTTTATTTTCATTTTCTTGGCTTATGATAGGTCTCTGATCTTTGTAGGCCCAAAACAAAAAATTACATTGTTTTGGGCCAACGCCAATCGGGGGGCCTATCATGAGCCAGTTTTAAAAAAAATAATGTATATATTAAAAAACTGCAGCTCATGATAGGCCCCTGTTCGTCGTAGGCCCTGGAGCTTCAGCCCAGGTAAGCCTGTGCATTAAGGGGGCCTTTGTAAGAGGTTCATTTATGGCGAGTGGCCCCTGTCCACCAGCGCATGTTTCATCAAATCCCTCCGGCGGGCAAGTTTTAGTAACACCACCCCTTCCCCCCCAACATGCTGGGTAAATTTTCGGCATCATAAGGTTGAGTGATATAGTCATGTCATACACCGTTTGAAAGCTTAGAATCTCAGGAATGTCAACCAATGTCAACCATTCGATGGAATAAATATGTTTAGCGAATATAGATCAAATATATCCTAGTGTCTTAAGTCAAAATAGCCCCCTCCCCTCCCTTGGTGCATTCTTACTTTATCGTCGTTGTGGATATCCTTAGCAATGAGTTGATACTTCATGTTGGGTCTTGAAATAAGAGTCCACAGAAATCGAATATCAATTTTATTTTAGTCTAATTACATTACATTTAGGGTTGGAATTCCGCTATTGTCGTCTGATTCATGGTATCCACTGTGTTCGCCAGGGTCTCACAATGACGTAGAGCCCTCGCACATGTCTGTATTACAGACATGTAAGACCAATACTTCCTTGGGAACAAGCCTTACAAGCCAATGAGGCGATCACTATCAAAACGGGGCATGTATACTTTGATTGACAGCTACACCAGCAGACAACAAGTGTCGGGGACGGGGCTTAGATATCCTAATAGCCAATGAAGAGACCTTTCTGACATCCAGCATGTCAAACAACTTCTCGTGTGGGTGAGAAAACAAATGCGCAAGGGGTGTGCGTAAAGTAGCAGGCTCGTCGCCAGAGTGCGAGTGTGGAGCAGGTGGTTGATTTGCGCGCCCGTGTGTGGTTTTGTTTTTGTTGTGGAGTGTGGTTTTATGAAGATTTTGAAAGACGGCTAAACGCCCGGAGAAGAAAGGAGGGGGAGGGAGGGAGGGAAACATGTAAATAGTTATTTTTGTTTATTTGTATAGTTATTGTAATTTTACTTATTTACGTAACGTCCAATCAGAACCAATCAATGTTCAAACCTGTTCATGCCCCCTCTCCCCCCCTATCTCCCTCTCTCCACCCTAAAGCTGAAGGCTGCCCGCCTCTGTGTGTGTGTGTGTGTGTGTGTGTGTGTGTGTGTGTGTGTGTGTGTGTGTGTGTGTGTGTGTGTCCTTTTTTTCCCCCCTCTCTCGCTCTCACTCGCGCACTCTGAGCTTAGCTCGAGAGTCGAGGAGCACTAGGCGACTTTTTATTTTGTTCTGACCGCACTGCGAACCTCCGCAATTGCGCTGCGGTGCTCCTTACTCGGCTGAGGCGGGCAGCGCGATACAGCGCGAGGGGAAGAGTTGGACGTGGAGAGGAGGATGTGGGTGAGGAGGAGGTCGTCACGGTAAAGCCGCCACGGCCGGCGCCCGAAACAAAATGCTTCTTCAGAGAGCCCATGAGCGCGCAGCCGCGATGCGATGAGGCTCCAGACCATGATGGGACGGATTTCCATAGGATGCTACCTGAGTTGTGGCATCCTTGTGCTTTTCGCCTCGCGAGTCCCGGCTACCTCGGCGAGAGGTAGGCTACATGTTTTCAATATGAACTGTATGGAGCCTACAGGGGGTGTTTCAGCGTATGGGGGAGCTTTTATATAGGAGCCGTTATCATGTTGTATTCATTGTTCGATGTTTGGGGCGGCTGAAGTAGAGGGGCGCGCGTCGCGGCGGTGGTCCTGCACCGCGCGCTCTCCTCAGAGTGGATCAGCATCATCGCCGATTACGAGAACAAGTTTAGTTGTGTGTGCTAGGTTCGCGGAAACCATGCATACACCCTACAAGTTCTGGCATTATGTTTGGTGTGAACGTGTTGTCTAGTGTAATCCTGAATTCAATAAGTCATTGGGATGAACACATGACGCACCAAACCATCCGGAGCCAGGATAGGTCAATGCGCTCTGGGTCTGAAACAATGTCCACCGACGTGTCCCTGGTCTCCTACTCTCCCCTGTTTTCTGTATTTAAATCCGCATTTTTCAGACACGTGGGCTGTCTCGCTTCGATTCAAAATGTGAATTTTGTGACTTATCTTCCACTTCGCATGTGCGGACCTCAGGGCCGGCCCTGTACATCTGGGGTCCCTAAGCAGGATAATTTTGGGGCCCTGGTTTTCGGTTGATGGAGTAGTCTTGCCACAGAGAACAAGCAACTGTATGCATTCATAACCCTTACAGTTTGTATCCGTACCTCATTGAACATGATTTGCCGCAATTATTTTACTACTTATTAAGTATACTCATTGAAACAGTCAAAGTAAAGCTTACACACTTACGACATTTCTACTTTTACTTTACTGTCTGGATGCTGTAAATGTCGAAAATGTTCTGAAGCTTTTCTGTTGTTTGTTGTCCATGCATCACACATTGTTCAATTGCAACGTAGTAGTGGGTGAAAAAACTGCTAAGCAAAGTAAAGGTGAATCAGTTAATATGTGTCTTCGGTGATGTTTATTATAGTAGTGTCAATTAGCAGGGCAACTCCGCTCGTTATGGGAACAGGGGGCGCAAAACTTAATCTCACCTAGGGCTGGCAAATCAGCAATCCTCATCATTGCGGTTGCCAACTTGGGATCAGTCAAACCAGCGCCTGCGCTGAATCAAACATCATGCTCCTTGCTTGTTGCCCTCCCAGCAACACCAAGCATTACATAAACAACATGTGTAGGGTAGGGCTGGGCGATATATCGATATTTGAAATATATAGATATTTTTTCGAACGAGACGCTATCGTCATCATTGATATAGTTTAATTTGCGTTGAAAGTACAGCATATTTTATCAAAACAACAGCAGTTTCGAACCGCCACTGCCGCCAGCTATTTCGTAACTCTGCTTATCTCTCTCCCACTCTCCCTCCGGCTCACACACACACGGCCCGGCCCCCCTTCCACTCACATCACTTTTTTAAATCCCCTACGGCGCGAAACATGGAGTCCGCCGGCAAACGCGGCGCAGAGGAGCTTGTATGTAAGCAGAAGACCAATGGCCCCATAGTTTGGAAATGTTTTGGGTACAAGGTGTCTGACGAATGACAGAATCAGGTTTTTTGTAGAGAGTGCTTCAAATCGGTCTCAACTAAAGAGTCGAGTATGACCAACCTTTTCCATCATTTGCAGCAGCACAACATGCTCAAAAATGCGTGCAGCGACCCAAAATCTTAAGCTGTCTCGACATTAATTATTATTTATTCAGATAGAGGCAGTACAGCAATTGTCCCAAAATGATTTCGGACACCCGGACGCCCTACGGAGTGTCCGGCGGGTCTCCACTCGGGGCGGAAATCAGCTCCGGCGGGTTTCGCTCCAATGTCGCGATTGGGCTTCAGATTGATGAGGAAGTGGAAGAACCAGAGACCGTCGGGTTCTCCCGAACGTCGGGTTGGTCGGGTTCTCCGACGGTCGGGAGATATATTGATAATGTAATGGTCGGGAGATATATTAATCGATATATTAATAATATAATTATTATTAATATATAATAAGATTCAGAATATTCCGGAGGCGCACACAGCTTTTGGCCGTGATATTATATATTATATTTTAATGTTCTCAAATACGAGGCGGAGGCAGTGTCTAGTCCATGGCTTATTCAACCATCAAACTGTATTCAATTCCGAACGGTAGGAATAGTAACGGTAAATCCAAACGGTAGGTAGGTAGGCTATAGTAATAACGGTAGCTCCGCGGTAACTCCCCCCTCCCCCCCCCATCAGCAAGGCAGGTTAACGAGCACAGCGACACAGCAGGCTGGAAATGAGACCACAGCGGCGCCACCGATGTAGAATGACGAGTTGGAGCGCGGCAACGGCAACTATGTTGTTGCATCAATAAATATCGATATTTATCTTATATCGATATTCTGCTTGAAGATATCGAGATATGACTTTTGGTCCATATCGCCCAGTCCTAGTGTAGGGTTGCCAGGTCAGTCAGAATCACTTCATTTTAGGTTATCATGATCAGACCTTTATACAGTCTATGGGACAGACAGACACAGTCAAATTTCTTAATTCATAAACTAAAATGAGCTGTATGTTTATATTGTTTCCTTTCTTGTTAAGTAAATTGCTTTGTGTATTAAAAAAATAGAGTAATAATTATATGTATAAAAAAGAAGTCTGCGCTCTTGGGGGCCCCCTGCCGGTCGGGGGTCCTAAGCGGCCACTTAGTTTGCGAATGGGGGAGGGCGGCTCTGGCGGACCTGGTGGCAAAACTTAAGCTGGATTCAGTTTGTGCGTTAACGGAACATGTTTGGACAGGTTGTCTGGTCATATGGGGACGATTGATTTCAATGCTCGTTTTCTATCAAAAGTCACTTCTGGTAAACAGAAGTCTTTCGAGCTGTATGTGTGATGCAGATTGTTTTCTGCTGTTATACTTGAACGGTAATGGGTTTTGTGTGAACGTGTTGTGCGTGTTTACGTGATACTGTCCATTCCCTTCTGAATGGCCACGAGTTAAGTGCTTTATTTATTCCTTCACAGTTTGCGGTTTAAGCGTCGCGCATTACCATCTTGTAATTCTATCTTGTGGAAACGAGTTCACCTGCAGGCAGCTAAATGGACTGTTATGAATTCCAATCTGGTTCTGTTTCTTCTTATTCTAAAGCTAATCAGTGGGGACCCAGTCTAATTATCCCTGAACCATTGACACCAGTGACCACCAGAGAATGCAAAGTGCAGAAAGAAGACGACAAGACTCTGAACACTTTGGATATTTTTACTTCCTCCTTCGGACGAAAGGAGAGACATAGTGATTAAAAGAGAGAAAGATTGGGGGGGAGAGAGAGAGCGAAAGGGGGAGTGAGCAAGAGAGAAAGGGGGAAAGCGCGAGAGTGAAGGGGGGAGGGGGAGATGGAGAGAGGTACAGATATTTAGTGAAGAGAAAGGGAGCATGTGACAAGCCATGTTTTATTCATTGAGAATATCACTTCCTGGTTATTGCTTGAGCTTTGATTCAACTGACAATTCACATGGACATTTCACATTGAAGCCCTTTTGCACGGTTAGTGTGGGGGGCTATAGTGTGAGGGGCTATATCCACTGTTATTGCTCTTCTCTCTGAGATTGCACGCTGGTCGAACTATCTGGATTCTAACTATTGAATTATTGAAAAATAACCCATTTCTCTCTCCCTCCTCTATTTCCATCCCCACTTCCACACTTTCAGAGGGGACTGAGCGGTCAGATCCCCACGCAGGTAGACCATAGCAAGACTTGATGTGCTATTGTCAACTTGAGAAACAGAAAATACACAAATGAACGCTTGTCAATATATTCAATTAAATTGTATTGTGTAGCCCTTAATCACAATTACAGTCTCAAAGGGCTTACCAGGCCAAATATTTATGACATTCCCCCCTTTACCCAAGCCCCCACAAGGGCAAGAAAAAACTCCCTTGAAATTAGCAAGGACGAAATCTTGGGAAGAAACGCATAGTAGGGGATCCCTTCTCCAAGGAATGGTCAGGAGTGCAATGGGTGTCATAATTGACATACAGGTAAATACATGCACATCATATTATATTGGTGATGTGGTGCTGGCCGGTTAACCATGAGGAGAGTCCAGGCATCCAGTCCAGTCACCGCAACACGCTAGAACAGACAGAATAGTGAATTAGAACGGAAAAGTACACAGTGGAAATGTATACGGTATTAACAAACGCACAAACAAACAGAGTGGTCTTCACATCACATCTGTGTCATTTTCACACTCCTATGTTCCAAACACAAAATTGTAGAGGTGCGTTTTGAGCTTTCCTTTAAACTTAACTATCCGTCGACGCCATGGACCTATTGGTCGATGCAACGGTGACGGAGAGCTGCTGAGCGGATTACGGAGTCGGAGTAGTATACTTTGGCTAAACGGTCCGGTTGGAACTCCAACTTCAAGTTTTGAATTCTTCATTGCAAAACAAGCCTTTACATTTGCCATATTAACGCTATGTACGCCACATTTACGAACCGCGGTACACCTCTGTAACCGCACCAAAGTGCCTGTACTGTGACGGTTCGGTACAAATACGTGTACAGTTACACCCGTAGGTCTTGCGGAGATGAGTGAACGGGAAATACTTATGTTTCGAAATCGCAAAAAGAAAAGAAAAAGAAGCAGAATCAATTTGTGGCGCTCTGTGTTGATTCTGTGGCGCTATGCAACACATTGGTCTATGTATGGGAAAAACTGATATGTACATATGATGTGGTTTTAGCGCCGATATGTAGGGTTGTACGGTATAAACGGTATAGAAAGTGCCCGATGTGAATTTGCACTACGGTATGGATTTTGACGTCACTGTGAGACCGGTGTGACCGGTAGACAGTGTTGTGTGTAACGCGTTACAAAGTAAGTAACTGGGGATGTAACGGTATGAAAATTTTACCATCGGTTTTTCGTTTTTTTTTTCATTTTTTTGGCCAAGGTCTTCTGTAACAAGCGAGATTGTGCAGGGAGACCACAAATGGTTTGGGGACGTCAGGAAGACAACATAGCAAGATTGAGGGAGCCAGAGAGTGTGTGTGTGTGTGTCTCGGAAAGAGTTATGGAGCAGAATACATTAGTATATCATGTTATTAGTCTCTGTCATAGTGGCATTTTTCAAGAGCAGCAAACAGTTGTCCCATCTCCAGGTGACGAATGAATTGCGAGAGTAACCAAAGGAGAATAAATATTTAATGGCAGTGAATTCCGTTGAAATGTGCGTGAGAGAGAGAGAGAGAGAGAGAGAGAGAGAGAGAGAGAGAGAGAGAGAGAGAGAGAGAGAGAGAGACTTGCAAAACAGGAGACTGTTGAGATCAAAAATGGTTCAAACACCTCATCAAAACCTTCCCCCTATGGGGCACATTTAATGGTGTTGCTAACAACATCAGAGTTCAAAGCAGAGCGAGGCTCACCAGAACCTAATATTACAAACTACCATAAAAAAACAACAGCTAACACGATCGCATTGGCATGATTATTTTAGGATACATTATCCTATTAAAGGGCAGATTAAAGCCCCGTTTTAGCAGCAGAACTTCCGCCTACGTGTTTCTACCATGTGATGCGAGCTGAACCCACAAATGGGGTTCCTGAGGACTGCTAGTGAGGGGTTCTGTCAAATGTCAAAGCCCACGTCGAACTTGCTTGTGCAGAGTTTGCCGCCGATTGAAAAGTAACACTCTGTGAAAGATATTTTTTTGCCTCAAGTTCAGACTTGTGTTTTAAAGAGACTTCCCCACCTTTTACAACTCTCTAGTTGGAAAGATCACAGAAACGTTCCCCAACACTCTGTGAGGCCCAAGCGCAACTACAACCCTCATTTGTTAAACAATTCTTTTACTTTCTTTTATTATAGTTTTTTGTATTGTTTTCGCATAAAACACAAGCAGTCCCTATCCGATCCTCTGGAATTATCTCCTCATTAGGAGCCATTGAGCCCTGATCAGAGCTCATGGCTGAAGTAGCCTTGTTTTCTTTAATTTTAGTTTGATCACTCTCTCGTGGGCCTTGGCGGAATAACACCCTCATCAGTGGCTTAACATCATGGTGATACGCCCTGGTGCAAATATTGCACCGGGGGTGGGGGGGCATGGGGGCCTGTCGCGTTGTCCTGCTAACTACAGTGAGGGTTTCGTATAATTTAGTTAATTTATTAAGGGCGCCACCAGAGGGCGCCCCGACATTTGCCGCCCTAGGCGAAAAAAAAATAATCTTCTTCCATGGGCCCCTGACGCCATCTGGGCCCTGGTGCAGTCCACCGGTTGCACCATCGATATTTACGCCACTGACCCTCATGCACGCAAACACACACATGCACACACACGCGCAGGCACATGCGCCTTTTGATGTATGGAGGTATCATGAGTTTAGATCTCAAAGTGTGGTCAAGTGCTTTTAGCATCCAGCAAAGCACAGGGCATACGTTGAATGAAATGGAAAATACATTTCCAGTGACCCTTTGAAGATGCCTTCTTGGATTGCTCCTCCGTAAAGGAATATATACGAAGCACTCACCCTTGCAGAAAAGGCGGGAATCTCACGGTACATCATGAGGTAGAAAATAGACAAGGTTGAAGATGGTTCAAACGAGTTGTATCCATAAAATATCGGCCCATAAACATCAAAGCCAAATAAGTATGCTAGATATACACAAATTCTGTTATCAATGGACTCACCTTCTCGTTTTCACATCATCAACTCACCATGCCTGAAAAAGTATTCGAATATGATGCGAAAATCGGTCAATCAAGAGCCCCCAACGCATGCACACACGCACCTCGGATACACGCACACACAATGACACATGGAGAGGCTTTTATGATTTGTATGAACTCAATTTGTTTATTTCAACCACTGCGCCATCAACATCAAATTATTTAAAGCTGGGCTTAGGCAGACAGGCCTACATGCGCCGAAAATCAATCTTTATTTTTTTATTTATTTTACTGATGCAGCCTGCATGACGGTGAACTAGACACGTCTTTAGCCTATGTAAACTATGGCTTATCAGAAACTGTTCCTAACCTTTCAATTTCAAAAACTGCAAAATCATCTTCGCTGTCCACGCATCCATCAGTGACACTTTCTCGGCACTCGTTAATTGGGTGCGTAGATCGCTTGCACCATTATCATGTTACTTTTCCAGTCTAGAAGTGACCGTCTTGCTAGATGGGACAGTGAACTCAGGCTCAACAAATGCTATGAATGCACGAAAACCCTCCACTTCAACGAAACTGATGGGTAGCATGTCTTTCGCGACCATCTTGGAGAGCAAGAGAGTAATTTTCTCTGCCCGCCTAGCATCTTACGGGCGTAGTCGAACCAAAAAGCTAGCCACTGACTGCTGACCTGTAGATGGACCCCCAGCAGTGCTAGGTTGCTTTGCTCTGAGGTGGTTGTGCGTGGTTGTGGTCGATCCGTGATATGCCAGCTTTCCTTGACATAATTTACACTGAACTTCGTTAACGTTTATTTTATTTAACGAGTTCCATGCAGAACTTTTCCTCGGCTGACTGCATCATTAACAGCATGCCACGCAGGTAACGGTCGCAAGACAGACAGTACACTCTTCTTCTGCTATTATATGATATGATCAACATAAATATGCATCGTAGAGGTTTTGGTGCTTTAGCGACACCCTCTGGTTGAATATAATGTGTTACAGGAAGACATCTGCCTTTCTAGTGCTTGTTTCTTTTATTTTTTTCTTGAGTTTCTTTAGTAGTGGAGATAACGTGGAGTCACATTCATTATTCGATATTCTACGTGACTCCGACTATTCGACGATCGTTGCCCATTCCTAACCTGAAATTGCACTCCATAGCAGCTATTTCTGAACTATTTGTGTTTGTCAGAAGTGCCTGACAAACACAAATAGTAGCATCCGCACACGCCACAGGTAAGCGCGGGAGGAGATTATGACTTCTGGAGCGCTAATGCTAACAAAGACGTCCACATTTTCTATCTTTCCAATAAGCCATGTAGGTCTAAGCTGTGCAGTAAAGAGCAAATCCCCCTTAATCTCAACAGAGAAGACATGGTTTGCTACGTTCACGTGTGGATCGGGCATATTCTAATGATACGTAAGAGATCAAGGCTTATGCTATTCTGGGATAACGGTTGGTGTTCAGTCCTTTCAAGTCTGAAGCACACTGCCGTCGAAGGCTTTATTCTCAATTGAAAGGACTTATTTGAACATATATAATACCTGGACATGTTAACGGAGGGAAACTGGATTTTTCACTAGGGGGCTCTTGAACAATGTAGAGAAAAACTTTAAGATACTCAACCTAACATGATAATGACACCTTCAGTTTGTTTGTACTTCAATTCAATAGAAAATACCAGTTTGTGACCATCAGCCTGCTTCGACTAATAATTGACTAAAGTATGCAACATAACTGTGCATAAATAAACATAAATACTGATGCTTCAGTGTGTATCTCGGTTCTTCAGGCCACTGATGTATTACCTTTTTGTCCATCACTCAGACCCATACCTCAACAGCAACGTCCTTGCATGCTAAAGCATTGCCTCATTATCTTAAGGACATCCTATTTGTCTCGCAAGACGGGCAATATTTTAACACTCTGAGGTTTATAATCAATAAAGCCAATAGAGTTAAGACCCACAAGTAGGAGTTCAATTACACAACCTCTGCACACTTAGTAGTCAGATGACATGTCTTGTTTTACATATTACTTTTCCTGTCTACGTTCGACTTGGACCTTAAGGGTTGTTTGTCCTTCTTGTTTGTTGTATGTTTTTTCTAAAGGTGGTTCCCTGCTGAGCAGAACTAAGCGCCATGGAAGAAAAAGGCACACCTGTGTCTATAGCAGCTGTTCAAGACACTGATTTACTGCCACTATTGTCTCTGAGCATTATCAGACCCATTTACCCAAACCCTCTCTCTCTTCACTTCTTTGTCTTCTCTGTTCAACTTTCCTTTATTTATTTTTTTAGTGTGCTCTTTCCGTCCGTCCGTCCTCCCTTCTTCCGGTCTGGTCGTTTCTCCTCTCTGTCCTTCTCCCCTGACTTTCTCCATGTGAACGATGGAGCGCTCTGTCCAAAGTATTCCCCATAAACCCAGCCAATTAGCAGCAGCATGCCATTGAATCAATCGCTGTGATTGGCTGAACAATGCTCTGCCCATTTTTCTCGGCCCATTCCGTAGTGACTTGTGATTCCTGTTAAACCCATTTGGCATGGAGTAAACCTGTACATACAGTAAACCCGTACATACAGCACCTTAATTATTCATATCCTTTAGGTTACATCCATGCATTTCTTCATCCATGTACTACACATGGATGTGTGTGTTTTATATAATCATTAGTCCAATACTAAAGCAAGCTTATGCTGCAAAGCTTTGATTAGTTCATCCTTCAGCCAAGGGCTTGGGTTTGTCATTAAGACTGATAACATCGAGGCAGGGCATCGACACGTCCGCACGGAGCTAAGAGTAGTCCTCCCTCACATCACCAACACCGGGATCAATAAACATCTGGGTCCTTTCTGCCCCCTTCCTCTCTAACGGGGGGGGTGCGGACGGGACCACCTCTGACCAGAGGACAAGCCCAACTTCAACCTTCAGCGAGTGTGTGTGTGTGTGTGTGTGTGTGTGTGTGTGTGTGTGTGTGTGTGTGTGGGTGTGTGTGTGTGTGTGTGTGTGTGTCTGGTGTGTTTGGCCACAAGAGCTTCTCAGGGTGGTTACATTCAAACGACGATGCTCCCTTGATTCCTCACAGACACACACGCACACACACACACACACGCACACACACAAACGTGCACCGACATATCCGGAAGCATACTACCACAAAGAGGCTGCATATGCTTGGCATGCTTATCATGAATCAGAAGCTGCACGTTCTTCCTCTGCATAGAACACACGATTGCCATTCGGGGAGAACTTTGAATAGCAACGTGTTGTCTGGGTTAATTGATTGGAAGGTCTCCTCCTTTCAACTAATGAGAATGAACTGCCTGTTGCCAAAGAGCCAGCTAATGTCTACATAGCCCTCTATTACTGTGTGTGTGTGTGTGTGTGCGCGTGTGTGTGTGTGTATGTGTGTCGGATAGCTCTAATCCAAAACAATAATTGGATAAAAGGAGAGGATAAAGAAAAAGATATAACTCTAATTACCAAATCGGGCGATCATGAGTCATCTGGCATCTGTTACGGGCAATTTTCTCCCTTTGTCTCTTCTTTTGGTATGTCCAACCTGTGTGATTTACTCAGGCTACCTAGTTACCAACTCAGGCTTGATTTTTTTATCTTTGGGTAAGAAGAGGCAAGGGGAGAGAGGCGGGAGAGAGACAGAGAGCTAGAGAGGGGAGAGAGAAAAAATGAAAGTGAAAGTAATGGAGTGGGCTCATCGATGCCAAGCAGTCGAGGAGGGCTGAGGATTCTTCTGTTTTTTCTGTCATCATCGGCTCCATGAGGGACCGCCTCAGGAGGCGGTTAATTAAAGAACAGTGTGGAGTTCAACGGCCTAGCTAGCTGGTTCCCTCCAAAACGGGCTAGCTAGTTGATTTTTCTTTTGGGTTCAATGTTTGCCAATCACAGAAAATAGGCCATGTTTTCTTTTGAAAAACCCTGGATTATTTTAAATTAGAAATACCTTCATTTTTCCATCTTGACATGCATGATTTTCTGCATTTGATTTACTTGATTTACTTACTTTCATTGTTGTTTTTATCTCCAGAGACTATGGAAGTTTGGTTTAATCAGGGCACTTTTTAATCCTACGGCTTGATAATGTTACCATTGGATGATTTTCACCTGTCTCTTTACTGTTAGAAATTTCGGGGGGGAGGGAGGGGGGGGGGGGGGCATGGAAACCCACCCTTAATGGTACTTTGTCAGCCCATTACCGCCGTTTGAGCAATGAGGCCTACATGTCCGTGCATCTTTAGAAGAGATAAAAGATGACGAAGAAAGCAGTGTTACCTTGGCCTCCTGTTAAGAGCGCATGAAGAACTGCTGTGATCCACCACGTCCACATGTCTCTAGGAGAGAGGGGGGTTACGCAGGAGGAAGTGGACACAAACTCTATATGAAGGGCTGCCTAGTCATCAGAATGTTACCTCCCCTCGCTCTCTCCCTCTCTCATACAAACATGAGGTAATCGCTATAAATAAAGAGAAGATATACTAAAGGCCAATTCACACCCTCGGCAGAGGTCTTCAACGTTTTCCAGGCCAAGGACCCCCAAACTGATGGAGAGATGGAGCGGGGACCCCCTACTTATATATTGTATAAAATTGTGTTTTATATTAAACTGGTCCTATAGTGCCATGTATAAATGTACCTTGTTATTTTGCATTCAATACTAAGATATTCAAATAATACACAGGTTCATATATTCATGTTTTTATTTTAAACATGTGCAAGGTACAGTGAGTAGGGTGGCCATGCCACTGCCATTCATAAACATAACATAATAAACTGATACCTGCCAAGATCAACAATGTCTGTCAATTGCATGTAATCATGCATAAAAGCTATTCAAATGGACATGTTTAAAACAAACGTGAAAACGAAAATTAGTGATGTTTGTTAGTGTCTTTCTTATCACTTCGCGAGTAGTCCGGTAACTTATCAACCCCAGCGTGTCCGGTTGCTAAGCGACGTCAATCGCTCTGCTGATCGCTTATTTTCCCGATAATGACCGGTACACTATCCCTAACATAACAGCACTCTCTATCTCCCAACTGTCTTCGCTGCGCACTCTCATCCAAATAAGTATTGTTTGCGGTGGAGGAGTGGGTAGATATAAAGACCGGACGAGAAACTGACGTCGCAGTGCTGTCCTTCTTTATTGAAGGAGCAGGCAGGACTTTCATTAAAATCAAATACATAAAAATGTTGCAGCCAGTCCAGAGACTGGCTGCAAGCGTACGTACGAACGTACGCTTACCACTTTTGTAAATGCCATATATATAGTACATTCGGATCGCATGATAGGAATAGATCTATTCCGATTAGAAATTGGATCAAAAGTGTCCATTTAAATGCGGCTAGTGTGTTGGATTAATGTCAATGTGTATTTAAAGACATTTCAATTTGTGGAAAAAATTGCGGGGGGAATTTAAAAAAAAAAGTCTAATCAACCAAAACTTTTTACTTTTGGCCCCCAAGTCGACCCCCTGTTGAAGACCTCTGCCCTACAGTAAATACGGATACGGACCCTTTCGTCCGGTTCTGGAGGTTGTTTCATCCGTCAATGGGTGCGTTGCCTCTGAGCTTACAAATCCGGAGTGCTCCAGGAGGAACAGAGCAATACCACCGGAAATCCAGGAGGCAGTATAGAGTCAGAAGTCAGACCATTCGTGAATATTAACGAAGAAGAAAGAATGGGATATTTAAAAATGGCGCAAAATTTGGAGGAGAAGATCTGCGAGTTGGTGAGGGGGTATAACCACCTGTATTATTCTACCGTGCCGGGTCATCTTGACAAACAACGATGTATGAACAGCTGGGAGGAAATAGCGATTGCCGTGGAACTGCCTGTGAATACTGTCCAGAATAAATGGAATCTAGCCAGGGACAGATTTGTCCGAGCCCACAACAAGGGCATGTCCAAGAAGAACGGGGATGCTGCTAAATACAGTTGGATCCACAATCCTTGCCATAACAGTTTCATATCAACTCCCCCCCCCCCCCCCCCCCCCCCCCCCCCCTCCTCAGAACTCTCAACCTGGAGCCACGAAGAGGAGCAGGAGGAGAACTACTGAGGTGGATCCGGATCCAGTCGATGTAGCATTGCTCGAAAGACTGCAGGAGTTACGGCGTGAGGCACAGGACAGTAAAAATGGGTTCATCACTTTTACGGCCTACCTGAACACTTTTCTTCAGGACCTTCCAGCCACAGATGGCAAGAAGTTGATGAAAGAGATCCAGCAGCTTATGCTGACATATATATATATATATATATATAGGCCCATACATAAGTTATATAGTTGTTATTTTCCAAATATTATATTGTTCTTTTATTCTATTATTCTACGGTTATTCAAAATGTTAAGTGCCTTTGACACTGTTGCACTTTTATTTGTTATTATATTTATGTATTGTCATGTTCTAAATGTTCTGTTCTACATGTTTTATCGATATGTAAGACCCCTGAATGTATTGTTTTTGTACTGTTATTTAAGTTAAGTGCCTTTTGACAGTGTTGCACTTTAGTGCTAAAAAAAATAAAAAATTGGCACTCTAATAACATTTGTTTGTTGTTATTTATGTATGGTTATGCCCATATATTGTAAATACAATATATGGTTTAAAGAACACATTTTATTAAGACAACAGACCTTACTGTCCCTAACTGACAGTGAACCATGAATTATATTGAACATGTTCACTGTGCAGCCTGCCACGTCTGCCATTCAATCCTACCTTGATCTGTCTGGAAGTACTCTTTGAAGAGTTCCCTGACAGCCATGCCATCCTGGGTGGCTCTTGCGGCTGTGATGCGTCGGGTGCGGGTCCCAGTATTCCCCACCTGGCAGCACGAATGCCAAAAGCATTTTCAATGACCCGCCTTGCTCTTGATTGCCGGTAATTGTAAACCTTCTGGCTCTGAGACAGTTTTTGAGATCCTATTAACAGAATATTATTATTAGAAAACCTTGGTCCTTCCTGAATCAATAATACAAATGCAGCAAGGGCTAAAGAGCATGCTATAGATCCATATTAACTCAGGCAATGTAAATGTATGCTTGCAAGTTGAAAGAGTTCATTCAGTTCCTTCTGGGGGAAGGCCTCATCAGCCACAAAAACAGGCGGTGTGACATCTTTCCCAGGCAGAGGCGTGTGTGGTGGCAGAGGGAGTTGTCCCTGATTGAGCTGCGCTCCAAACTTGGTCCGACAAAAGACCCCAGCATCACTTTCCCTGCCGAAGGCTCCGATGCCAATGAAGGTGAAGCGGTAAATTGCATCACAGACAGCCATCAAAATGAAACAAATAAAACCTTTATAATTGATAAAGCTGCTGCCACTGTTGGCTGGCGCTTTGACGCAGACGTGTTTGCCATCAATTGTTCCAATACAATTGGGGTAATCCCACTTTGTCCAGAAGTCATCGCTGATAGCCCCCCATTGGGAGCCTTGCGGAAACTTCACCTCTTCCTTCAGCCCACCCCACCGAGCCTGACACACCTCCTTAATTATATTTCAGACCGTTGCATTGCCCAACTTGTAGCTGACTGCCAGGGCTTGCTGGCTGATCCCTGCTGCCAGAAAACGGAGTGTGACCACCAGACGCTCAGCATCGCTCATGGGCGCTCTGTGGGATGCAGCATGTTGTATCCTCGGGCCTACAAGGCCTAGCAATTGGTCAAAAGTAGCGGCTGCCATCCGAAAGTATTGGAAGTGCCTTCCGTCGTCTAGCTCTTTCATCTGCAAAACTAAAGAAACAAACTCGCCATTGATGTGACAGATTGAATGGTCTCACATGCCACCGCCGCGTACACTTTTTGCCCCTTTTTCTTACATTTCGGATGAGACAAAGTAAGATCAACTCCTTCACAGATGCCATGTTTGAGATTGATAGATTTGGAAATTGTCCATGCCTGTATTTGTAGACACGACAGAGCCCTCTAGAGGATGTTTTGCGTAACATCCATAAAAACGCTGAAACCGGACGGAGGTATGAAGGGTAGTCCCATAGGCAACGTTTGGTACGGCCGGACGAATTTCGTCCGGATCCGGAAGTATGAATCAGCCTTTAGACGGAAGCTATTCAGAGTGGCTTCTTGTGCCAGATGGAATTTCAATGGCCAAGATAGAAACCCAGAGAGGTGTGATTGCTGGTTGGATCTGCTTTGTTTGGGCTTTAAAAAGTCTTAAGTATTAAAGACCACTGGCCATTCATTCATGGGCTTCTTTATTGAGTTAGATATGCACACCTGCCATTTTATGAGCATACTTCCTAGTCCAATATTTTAAAATGATATCTATTGACTATTATGGTATACTATAATATTAATCGAGGCATATGGATTGCTGTGGAGGATTATATTTTTTTGAAATGATTGCCATTAGATTGTATCTAACACCTTGCTTGATTTGAGTCATAGTTCTTTTCCGGCAGTATAGGCCTACATAGATTAAATTCAGCATGCGTCCATAGTTCCATAGTTCCACATCCTAATCGACCGAGGTACACGTTGAACAGAAATGTTCATGGGCAAAATCCATAAGAAGATTTTCAGAACAAAAATCCTCTATGATAGACAAGGTCAGAGCTCCCGTTGAGGTGCAGTGGTGAAGCTAACCTGAGACACCAGGCCTATTACTCATACTACTAGTCCCGTTCTTGGAGAATCCTCCAGTACACTTAACAAGGTCTTAATTGTTGTGGCGGGTTGGCAGAATAGGGCCAGTGGTCTCCAAAAGGAAAGACCCACTCATAGCTTCGCTCCAGCGTTGCCCAGTAGTTTCATTATGATTTGGGATAGAAAAATAGGCTAAGCCACGGGACTTAAGGGAACTTAGTCAAAAGCCCCTGTGGCCCTAAAAAAGTAAAATGATCTTAAGGAAGAAAGAGTTGTGGTTCAGAGTTGGCTGGTGGCCTACCATTGAGTCAGTAGAACCTCCGGCTACCACCTTAACTGACTCTACTGAAGACCGTTTGTTAAAGTGAAGTGACACACTAATGGGCTAACCGTGTAGGCAGGACGCCTCGGAGGGATCCAGGATCGATTCCGCCCTGTGGTGCAATGCTACGTCATTCCCGTCGCATCTCCAGCCCACATTCCTGTCCGTCTCCACTGCCCTGTCCATGAAGGCACAAAGGCCCTAACAATAAAGATACAAAAGGTGAAGATTTTCAAGCACTGCAGTTTGAATGCCCAGACAAAGCCAAACATTGGCTATGGTTGGGCTATAGTTTCTCACCCTTGTTTGACTTCGCACACTGTATCGATTTTGTCGGTTAAGCCCAAAGTACACAGAGCGCGAGTGTCGTAATCATATTGTTTTTAAAGGTGTTTTATAGGTAAGAACTGAGAACAGATAAGCACAGAAGAAGAACACTTGGAGCCACAATATATCGGGGCTGCATCGTATCGAACTCCATTTGGGAATCGAAAATTCTGAGAACATTATTTCCTATCTGACACGGCAGTGTGCTTTGGGCTCTACTCAAGTATCCTTGTTCACCATAAGATACGACGTAGCTACTGTGGTTGAACAGGACATTCCCCTCAGTGAAAACACTGCATGGCCTCCCTTCTGGAGTAGGCTGCAGGCTCGAGGCCAGCTCAGCAGCAGGTTGCAGAGGTCAGAACAATAGCTGTGCTCAGCCAAACCCGGATGTACATTCAGCACTTTCTCTCTTCTTCTGGGATGTATTTTACTTTGAAACGGAACTGTGTTGTGTGGGTGTGTGTATGTGTTTGTCAGTCTGTTTGTGCAGCAGTTAAAGTTTAAAAAAAGTTAGTATCAATCACACCTATTTATTTAAACATTATGCAAATCTTGTATGTCTTCAAAACATTCAACACACAGTTCCCCAAAAAACAAATAAATCAATGATTAGCATGCTTACTACCCGGTATAGTGTCACAACGGCGACTGCATTACAACATGTTACCGCATTATAACACGGGGAAGGGAAAGTCTTGCATAATGGCCAGATTGTCCCCTCAGCGAATGTGCAGTCTCACCTGGTACCCACATGCCTCTCAATATATCTTTTAACTCACAGCTTGTGATCCTATTTTCCGTTGGTTGATTATGCAAATGACCCAAACAGTGCATCGGTAATGCGCCCGCATCCTACACATCAAA
Organism: Pollachius pollachius; assembly: GCF_949987615.1. Classification (NCBI taxonomy): domain Eukaryota; kingdom Metazoa; phylum Chordata; class Actinopteri; order Gadiformes; family Gadidae; genus Pollachius; species Pollachius pollachius. The sequence continues at coordinate 16,083,890 of NC_136937.1, read as the reverse complement.
ACACTACGTCTGCTTTTCCTCTAACTCAGGCTCCCGTAGCACGGCTCATTAGAGATGTCACTAATTCAGTTGGACTGTTGGCTCTCCTCCTTAAAAGGCAGGAAGGAAGCTTCTGGAGGAGCGGCTTCGTGAGCTGTGAAGGGTTTTCCTCGGCCCGCTTTATCTGGTCAACCCATCAGGCTTCAGACTGAATGCCACATCGCTGCTGAGCGACTCCAGAGTCCTGGGATGTAACCTGTGATGTTCACATGGGCCTTCTGATTCAGCCTCATGGATGGATGGGTTCTAATCCTTCTGAAGGAGTGGAAGGATCTGAATGAGGTCTGAATGAGGTCCGAGGGTTTGGGGGGTGTGGTGCTGTGGGACAGGGGAAAGGGAGGAGATGTGTTCTTCTGCACATAACTAGAAGCTGGCACGGTTGTTTTGATGCAGGAGGTATGGAAGTATGTGGGAGAATCCTCCCCCAGAATCCCAGTTTAAACACAGCTATTGTAGTGGATGGATAGATAAATGGATTGGCAGCTTGGTGGGTCAATGCTGGATGGATGAATTTATGAATTATTGGATGGATGGATGAGTGGAATAATGGGTGGATTGTTTTATATATAGATAGATGGAGTGATAAATAACTTTGCCGCAGCAGTAAACACAATTCATTAACAAAGCTAAATAAGATGAATGCGATGCAATACATAAATAAAATAGGAATAACATAATGCACATGACATTTCCCCTGTTTTCCTACGTGCCTCTGGAAAAACAGTCCGTAAAATCCAGAAAGACAAATGATCCAGCGATGGGTACAATAAACGTAAAGAGAAACGATGCCAAGATGTACACAGACAGAGGGAATTAATACATATTCTACTATCGAAATGAAGACAGGGCCACGCCGTGTGAGCAATAACTCTATACGAAGAAGATGTACTGTAAATATCCCGAGCACCATGCATCACACTACAGCCACAGAGTCAAAGACATCTCCTGAAACGGGTCAATACATATTAACAGAAAGAAATGCATGAAATAAATATTATTTATTGTTCTCTTAGTCACATGCTGGTATAAAATATTGTGTTCATAGGTACAGCGATATTCGTTTATTTCCTTAATTTATTAATCTTTCTCTCGTTTGATTATTTGGGGGCTTAGTAGAAAAAGTGCATGGATAATATCCGTTTGGTTCACCGAGAAATAACGATATGTTGAATTATTTTAATGTATAGTTTGTTTTATGGTTGAGTGTCTTTTCATTCAACAATACAATGTATCGCTGGATGTATATAACACAATGCAAATGTGAAAACATTTTTAAACAGTTAAGTATTAATCATTGTTTTTGAAAGAAGAAGTTAACAATGAAGGCTTAAGAAAGGCAAAGATTGAACCAGATCGCCCTGTCTAAAAATATATTTTTTCTTTTGAAACAGATGCCAGGTCTTACCTTATTTTAGAAGTCATGGTTGTATGCAGAAAGTTTTATCATTCTAATCAGATTAAATTCTAGTTCATTACGGATATCAAAGGGTGAAGAATTGTGAGAAACATGCAAATTAAATAATCATATACACAGTACACAACTTACACCCTATAACTTAATTTGGCCTAAATCATTCTGTTGTTCTGATATTCTCCTCCTATGAGCAAATTAAGATTCTGAAAGTGAATGTGTTACACTGTCCTTTTTTTAAAAACTTTAGACAACTCAATATTGTCCAAAATTGTGTGCCGGTATTGTATAAAGAGTCATAGGAAGTCTAAGTTGCTATGGCCAAAAGATAATATCCTGAAAGTGGGTATCTACGAAGTCTTTAAACCTCAGCACAACGTTTTTCTTGGGTTTCGGTTCAGTTTTTACCCACAAAACTAATGTTTAAAAAACAGTAGTTAAACAGCATCAGACATCCACTAAATCCTAGACTGTAACAGGTGAACTGGTTAAGTGATAGAGATGTGAGACTAGTATGGATGTAAGGATGATTATTATTGATTATTCTACTTTGTTTAAAAATGCTTGATTCTGATTGGCCGGGAGGAGGGCTTTAACCCGGTAGGTTGCCCGCTGACTTGTCGGTTGTACTTGCTGCTGACTGAGCACAGCGTCATCAAACAGTAGATCAATACGCTGATTGCATTTTTTGCAATACTCGATTCTGATCGAGTATTGCACACCTGCAGGGTGTCCATTAATCCCTGATATATGGGCACCTGCTAAGTAGTTCCAGTCAAATTGTCTGTTCAGCCTTCAAAACGAGAGCAGGTAAATTGTGAAAAATGCATTAAACAGTAATCAGAAAACGCGATAATATGCTATATACATAGAGTATCTGTGGTACAAAGGCTTTGACGAATTTCAAATTATAAATATGTAAAATGCATAACGTTAGCTCTCTGGCTCATAGCTGAGCGGACTAGAATACCTCCCGTTGCCAAGTCGTATCTAAGGTCCGTCCTATTTACTGGAGGAGTGAACAAGGTTTCCGTTGCATAAGAACCTTACGGGAGTGTAATGATTATTCAAAGTATTAGTCAAACCCTCAGGCGTTACCAGGAAAACTAAATTATGGCTTGTGAAAAACGTTATATTTGGATTGTAAAACGCATGAAAATGTAAATTTATGATCTGAATTTCTTTTCTTTGGCAAGTGACCATGGTACAAGTGGGATAATGCCCTTCGAGGTGTCCAAAACATGTTTGAGTATAATTAAAGGGGACTTCTTTTTCAGGGAGATGAACTCAAACAGAGTATACATTTAATAAGCATGCAATACGAATAAGAAACAGCATAATTATTAAAGTATTTGAATTGTTTTATTATGTTGGCAAGCAAGAAGTAGAATAAACGGGCGACTTACCGGTAACCTTCCACGAGCCGGGCCTTACTCATTGCCTCTTTGTTTTTCAAAGAAGTCTCATATCTGCTCCGTAGCTGCTCATATCTGCTCCGTAGCTGCTCATATCTGCTCCGTAGCTGCTCATATCTGCTCCGTAGCTGCTCATATCTGCTCCGTAGCTGCTCTGAAAGATGAGAGCCTTTGGTCATATGTCCATGAAAGATACAACACTAGTGCATGCACGCATAATTCAGCAGCATAATTCTTGCCACGGTGTAAGGAACTAGATGTGTCTAGCAATGAATTCAATGACACTTTAAATAGTCAACAGTCATAATAACACTAGTAAACACATTTCAAGGTGATTGAATCGCAAGTCATTTAGTGGCAACTTATTGACTCTCTTAGTCATTTTCAAAAAAGATATCGCTATTCATGTCCAAATTGATAGAAAATAATGAAGAGCATTTTAAATCTGGTGCATTATCCAAGACCCCCTTTGTTTCACAAAATTGTATTTTGACCAATTCAAAGATGAACATACATTCTTGAAAAGGCTATCTTCATATTGATGATCTGACAACAACGTCAGTTGTCAGTTCCAATTGCTTAGTTTTGCTGTACGCCAACATACATGCCAAAACAGTAATGGGGTTCTCTAGTAGGATGTTAGAAGTCTCCTTATACAAACCTGCTATGTGTACAGTATGGACAAATTTGATTTATTGTTTATCTTTGGTTTTATTAGCATATAGAATGAGGAATAAGGAATTTCATTGATTTATTCCTGCTTGTCATGCTTAGAGCTTTATTTCAACCGTGAGTTTTAGCAGTAGCATATCAAGGCTATTGCTAATGTATATACCAACAATATACCGCTAATTAGCATTTATGTTTCTGAGACGTCTTGGTGACATTCAAATTAGACACCAATGTAATTCACGCTGCTATCAATTCACAGTTTTAACATAAGGAAACCAGGATCGAGAACAGGATGCTTCATAATGGGATCTTTGGTAGGCGTTGCTGTATGTGACTCAAGAGAGTTGATGATATACAATCCCAAACAATCAAACGTAAATATACCGTTACCTAGGCTAATAAAAATGTTATTTTTCCACGTCTCGCATGAGAAACCCTGTGGAAGTATCAAACAAAACGTCATCCCATAAGGGAAAGAGAATTATGATTAATAACCCAACAATGACAAAAGCATCATTACTATCACAACATTCCTATGCTCCTATTCTTTTGAAACGGAGGCAGTCATTGCGATTGGGAAATCACAATGTTAAAAGCGCTATTTCACAAGTTATGCTCGGTATAACGGTCTAGAGCCCGAGAGGGGAGCACAGAAAACAAACACTAAATGATTGATGTTGTCGTCTGGTATCAATCTTATTTCATATTAAACGTATTCTACTGTCTCTGTGTGCATCACCAATAAGGCACACCCCTATAAGCTAACCTTTAAGGCATAGGGAAGAAAAAGAACACTTAATAAACAGTTTATTCGTGGGCGGTTGTCGCGGAAAGCGGGCTGCCGACATGGAGCCTGGAAACGGAAAGGTCAGCGTTCTCGAGCACACATGGGTAATTGGTGCTCAGAACACCACCTTGTGTTTTTCCCTGCTTCCACTGGCGCACCAACTTCAACCAAACACATAATCACGTCCTCACTACGCGTCTTGAACTTTAAATCATACACAATTGTTGTGAGTGTTCCCCGACACCAAGGGGCCGATCGTGTGGTTATAAATCAAGTGAAGCAGAAATCTCTATTCCAGTGAATTTTATTTTAAATGGAGGCCTATTTGTTCTGTGTTATTATGAATAGTAACCATGTAGTTTGAACTTCCTCGAACCAGCTCTTTAGAGTTTGCAGCAAGCAGATAATACCAGTCTAGTGTGTTTCTGTTTGTGTGTATGCCAGGGTCACACTTGGAGCGGACAGCAAAACAGAATTTATTAATCAGCTAAAATTCATTGTCCCCTTTCCTCCATCTCTGCAAAAAATACAAATTTATTTTGTCCTTTGGAATTAATTAGCATTTAATATTAACTGCATTAAGAATAGATTTTGATCTGAATATAAAAACTTTAAACAAGCAATATATCAGGGTAAATATGATTGAAAGAGTAACGTATTTAAAAATTAATTGTTTAGATTTCTGAATGGTCCAATGATGAACTGACTAAATGTTAAATCTTGTTTGTTGGCGTGACAACGCATACAGGTATGTGCTTTACCAGGGTCAGGGTGAGTCGTGACCTTGACAGAAAGGATTTCTTGACTTTGAACAAGGTTCAAGGTTCTTTACAACCCAGAGTTGAAGAGGTGTGAAGTCTATAAAGAGCTTATTCAGAACCCTTTAATTGGGCCTCTCCCGAAATGCTTACTTATATCATGAACATTTTTCTCTTTATTTCCCTCTCCATCCACACGTCTTGTTATTCACTTGTTTTTTTACCGGTTTGAGGCTGGGAGAGGAAGAGAAGTTCAATGAAAATGTCAACACAGAGGGGAGATGTTGAGACCACCACTTCCCTCTGCATCAGGGCCCTGTATCGATCCCCCCACGTGCTCAGAGCTCCCCCCTGCGCCCCCCCGCTCTCTGCTCCTGCTCAGGCTGAGGTGCAAACCGCTAAGTTTCCAAACTTCTAAGTCAGCAGCAAAGCAAAAATGACACACAACGAAAAAATGAAAATGAAGAGCGAGAGAAGCTGATGTGGAATAAAACAGCCGAATTACCGTACCAGAATAGTGAAATCTTTCTTCATACTTATATCCATTAATATGCCCACTTCGTCAGTGGTCCCTTGACATTTTAAATGTGCTAAATGAAAATGGGTGCAATTATGTTTCCCTTCTGGGATAACTTCTGATACCCAAAACAGACGCAGAATTACACTTTTTTCTGTCCAACCTTCAAATCCCATATTAAATGCCGAACAATATACGACCGGTTAATATAGCAAGCCAGCACATTTAATGCTAATATTCCTCGTCTTCTTCTACCCTAAAACACAGTGGGGCGCGTCCGGCCCCTCACACAGTCTGAGGGGATTTATAAGGACGCATTATTCGGCATTAGGCAACACACCGACGGCGGTAACAAAGACCAATTAATTACTTCCTGGGAGGCATTACCCACAAGGCCCGCTGAGATGCATTTTGCCCCTTTAGGAGACGCTCTCTGGGAGGGGCCCCGGCGAGGAAGGCAGCGGGCGAGACGGGACGCGTTGTGACAGCGAACATCAGTCTCCGTTTGATCACCATCAATACTCAGTGGTCCTTGATGCCCTGACAGCCCAACTTAACCTGTTAGCCGCCGCATCCGCGGTGAGAGCAAGCGAACAGGACTTTAGAAAAAGGAAATTAAAACTGAGTTCTTCTGACTTGACAGATTGGGTTCAGAGTGGCAGATGGGAGGCAGGAAAGTTTTTCCTCTTTTTTTTCACCTTCGTTGTTGGGTTTTAAATACAGCAGTGACCCCATTGTACACCGATATCACATACATCTATAAATATTTGCGCAAACAATTTAGTAGACATCTTGTCTCGATTTAAATATAGAACAAATCTCAGTCTGAAGCCTTTTAATGTAAAGAGTTTTTTAGTGATTGGCATATTCCCTTTTCCCTTTAATAACAATATTAGAAAATAATTGAAAGTGAATGATATCACAAAGAAGCTTTGTTTATTTACCATCCAGCTAGTTCTGGGCCCTGTTTCCCGATAACGATGGATCCAAGTTTGTGCGATCATTCTCACAAACGATCTTGCGAACCTTTGTAAATTTCTTTGGAGCATTTCCCAAAACTAATTTTAACATAAACGCGTGTGCACTGCTCTAACAATGTTCGTAGGCTTGTAAGTGTCCACTGACACAGTGCTGAAATTGGCTCTGTAGTTTGGGGAGACACAGGAATGTCGCAGAAAAATAGGGTTAAAAAGGGTTCAAATCTCTCCCCATCAAGGCCAACAGCAGAGTATCCTACGGAAAGAATAGACTACAATAATATGAATGCTACAACTATTAAAACACAATTGATTAGGCCTAGGCCCCGACATGCTTTATCGGTCCTAATCCTGAACGCACTGTGTGTATATTTTTTCACGGCATTCCCCCCTGAATTAATTCCATTTTACAAAAGTCTAAAATAGCTTGTGTGACAACTACATTTATCCTAATGTGCTGATTTCTGAAACATCCTTTGCGCAGCAAAGAGAGCAGACTTTATCTGATTCTGTATAAGGTTTCATTGATTGCCGTGCACTCTCTTGTCTAGAATCTTTGGTGTAAGCATAAATAATGAAGCGTTCCATTCATTCATTATCATTCAAACGCAGAGGATGGGCATTGACACACGGCTATTGCTGACCCGATTAGGAGAGCTTGTTCTAGCTCCTGCCCATATTGTTGGGCAGGATTTTGCATAGGCCTTTTTACACTGCCAAGCCAGTTCGGTCGCAGATTGGCACGCTCTGCAATTTCACCGTCTTATTTCAAGTTTCCTGTGTAAAACCGAGGGGGTAAAATCTGAGTTTTCGCCCACGCGTTGCACGCGCTCAACATCTAGTTGTAGTTGTAATTAAAGCCATAGAAATAATGTGGAAACCCCAGTCGATAATGTAACAAATTTCTGAGCGCATAATATAATAACATTTTGCCTATAATTTTACAACATATAACATTCGTTCACAAAAAATGACTCTTAAAAGCAATGTCAACATTTAAATCTTTTTTAACCATTCAGCAAACAAAAGGCAAAAGGCTGATTATCATTTAGGGGGCCACTCAATGACATGCAGAAGCGTCATCAACACACCCACTGAAGTGGTGTGAGAAATACAGACTTTCTTCTCCTCATTCACATATAAGGTCATTTAGATTTCCTATGGAGAAAATACGACCTTGGGGTAGTATTATTCAGAAGATTTTCAGGGTAAAAATGTCAGGATATGTTCACACATACGGCCCATCAGGAGAATATCAGGACTTACACGTGTGTCTCAAAGCAAATAGTGTGTAAGCATTTGATTACATTATAAAATTTCAATTTATGGTAACAGGGATAATTGTTCAATAGAAAGTGTAGTATACTTTGCATGCAAATCAATTATTAAATAGTTTTTACTGTTATTCAGGGCTGAAAAGTGCATTGACATTTTAAAATGCAAGGCAACTACTGTTGGTTAGTTGAAAATAATAATCATCATTGAGATTAAACATCTCTTCCAGTTTCCTGTCCAAGACAGGCAGCAGTAGCCTACAGTCACACATAGCATACACACAAAACATAAGAAAAATAAAACAAATAAAACAGTCGGCAGGGGGGATGGGGGGGGATATCAATATCGCAAGACATTTGGGATGACTCAAGAAGGGGAGTAATATTAAGTTTGAGCAACAAAGTGTAAAGACATTTCGAGAGGCTCAAGGAGGAGCGCAAAAAAGTATAGTCTTGTGGTGGACTCTATGGACATAATTCACCATACTGTCTCTTTAACATCACGTGACTTATGTGTTGATATGGCGGTCGGTGCGATGTTTGAATTTAACGTTTTTTATATGACGAAATGACGACCCGCCGTTGCTTGTCGAGGTGAGAAATTGTCTCTTCCCTTCTTTTATTGCAATTTCTACAGTCTATAGACATAACGTGTTACTTGGGAGAGTTTGGCGGCGGCGGAGCCGTTATGTTTAAAGACATAACGTCTTACCTGGGCGAATGTGTCGATGCGGTGTGTGCGTGTGTGTTCTTACCTGGGCGCGTGTGTCGATGGCAGAGCAGTTATGTTTAAAAACATAACGTCTTACCTGGGTGAGTGTCGCTGTGGTGTGTGCTTATGCGTGTGTGTTCTTAACTGTGTGTGTGTCGATGGCGGAGCCATTATGTTTAAAAGTCTTAGCTTTAACATCTTAGCTCGGCGAGTGTGTCGCTGCCTTTGTCTTTACGTACTGTGTGTGTGCTATATGTGTGTGCGTGCTTGTGTGAATGCTTCCATGTATGTGTCGCTGCCTTTGTTTTGACGTGCGGTTTGTGCGTGTGTGTGTGCGCGCGCGTATGTGTGCGTTTCCGTGTATGTTCGTGAGCATGTGCGTTTGGGTGCGATGTATGTATGCGTTCGCGCTTGCTGTGTGTGTGTGTGTGAGCTGCAGTCTGCTTGGCACATACGCACTTGACTTACTTGAGTAACTGGTGCGACAGGCCTACTGTTATAGTAGTAAGAGTTGCATACTCCCAAATGTTTTTATTTTTTTATGAATGAAGACACCCGCATGCAATAATGAGTTCACGTCTAGTGTAAGTGTAGGCTACAAACGCGATTAACTAAGGTCAGGGATCTGAAATTCTCCAAAACCCGCTGGTCTCAGCATGATTCATGTACAGTATTTCTTCTGTCATTGATCAATATGAGGACATTTTAACCACAATGGCTGAATTAAAATCAGAGGGAGACAGCAAGTGCAGCTCGAAAGCGACCTCCCACACAAGAGCAATGGAATCATTTCATTTTATTACATCCCTTGTGATGTGGCGTTTGATCGGTAAATTTCGGCTGCGCATGTATTTTTGGAATTTTAAATTGCTGCAATACATTATGTTGTTGTTTACTTCTAACATGTCTCTGTCTTTGCTGTTTAAATTTAACAGTAGTCTATGAGTAATATATCGGCGGTAACCACTGTTTAGGGTTAGCCACTGTTTAGGTTAACCATGAAACACATCGTGTTTCATGGTTAACATCAGCACTCGAGTTGAGGGGGGATGAGGGGGGATGGCATCCCCCTTTGGAATTAAAATTTTCAAAATCATCCCCCTTCTGAAACAGCCATCTCCCCTTCCCAATCCCCTGTTATTTTATCAATTAATGTGGAAATATTACGGCTATTTCATTATAGGGGTTTCCTTTTTAAATTTGGCGCAACGTTACATTTCCCAGGGACAGATTTGACAGCGATACAGCATTCTCGGGCAGTATGCTATTGGGCAAGCACGCAGGCACGCTTGCTGCACGCCTGCGTACTTGCGCAATAGTCCCTTCAAGGGCTCTCATTCCACACCGTACGAGACAAGACACTGGTAGCGTGAAGCTGTCTCTGTCTCTCCCCCCTGGCTTTTTTTTACAACTCAACCACTGGTTAACATAATGCATCAACATTTACATCCAGCACCTGGTTGTGTGAACCCTTCCATTCCACATTTCACGGGGATGATAAATATTAGTGTATTAGCCGGGGCTAAAGTTTGTCGGTTCAGCTGTCAGTTTGTGAGTATTTCTGGAAAGCTGTGGGAAGGGGATCGGCCAGACAGACAGTCCTTATTGTATCCTCAACTGGGCCCAAACCCAGTGGCATCTTCATGCTGCATTTTGCTGTCACCTGTGGAGAACAAAGAGGCTGGTCACATTGTTTCTCTTCTACGGTGTTTGTCTAGTGACTGGTAAACAGGTAAACTACAGGGCTTTTCTGGGTTTTCTTCATGTTGTGGAGGTTTGTTTATATTTTTTGTGGATCCTTGAGCAAGTACAAAGAAACCATAGCCTAGCATAACACTGGTTTGAACTTATTTTACTTTTTTTTTTGATACATTTACATAAAAATGTTGAATTTATATGTAAATGTATCAAAAATGATTTAACCGCTAATCCCAAACTGTACTCGTCTTGATCACAAAAACAAAATGGTTACTTCTTTACCTGGACAGCAGTTGGGGGATCAGAGAGGTAGAGTGGTCGAGGAGGCCAGTAGCCGGTCAGATTGCATGACAGCACAAATCCAGAGGCAGGAAGTCACGCAGTCGCAGTCATCGGGATGATAGCAGGCCGCGGTATCAGCAGCGCTGGTCACCAGAATAGAAACGTGTCTCCGGGCCTGCAGGAGCCTGCGGCAGGGCTGGAAGATCAGCAGCTCTCAGAGGCAGAGTTAGGGGCCAATGGAGGCTCACAGAATCTTTTCATTCAGCCTTTACTTTGATAGCTTAAAAAATGCATTCTTTGTAATTAAGTAGTGTTCCAAATTCTAGGAATACAGAGTTAAATATTCAAAACTATTCAAATCAATTTCAATGGAACAAGACAAAGTCATGCAAATATTACAATTCTGTTGAACATATTAGGAATACAAAGAATAAATATATCAAACTATTGAAATGAATTACATGGAATAAAACAAGTCATCAAAAATCTGTTAGTAAAGCAAACAAATGATCGCCTTCTCACTTTGCGTGGTTTGACTCTGAAGGGCGTCCCTATTGGCTGATGCTTATTCTGATACAGAGGATCGTACCCTCGCCGGGTCTTATAGGTCAAGCACTGCGCTACCGGCATATGGAATAAAACATTGCTAAATAACCATAATGGGGCCAAAGGGCAGCATTACTTGGAAAAATAGAAGGATCTTCGCAGACCCTGTGACGAGATTTACATTTTCAGAGCACTTCTGCATACATTTACCGATGGGCAGGGGTTAAGGATCCGACAAGGTCCTAAAGTATATCCTGAAGCAACCCATGTTAAACTTGGACATTGGGATTACGCAAATAAAGATTTCACTATCTGATTGCCTTGGTGTATGAGAACCCCGTTCTTTTTCAGAACCATTGGTGACCGGATTAAAGCAGCAATGTAATCAAGTGTGTAAGAGATTAAAAGACCAAAAGGGGGCGTGCCTCGGGGAAATGTCGGAAGAAAGCTGGGAGATTTGCCACTTTGCAACTCGTGAGGCTGGTGTACGATGCATCTCGAACACACCATTAGGCTTGGCCTCTTGTTTGAGATTAGGAATGTGGAAGCTGGACGTGTGGGATTGAACCCAGTAAACTTTGGGATTTATTTAAAAGGCCAACTAGCCGAATCGAGGCCAAAACGAGCCCTCCCATGGTGCCTTTCATATTTAGGAATTTGTGTTGAAGTGCTGAACCTAGCAGCTACAATTCATAATCAGGAAATACTGCCACGCTTTCACATTTCAAACATCAGTGTGCCGTTGGTCGTATTTTCCGTGCTCCCAATAAAATCCAGGTCACAGCCTTCAATGACTGCTAACTGCTTGCTGACAGAGTTCTTGAAGCCGTTTCCAACTTGGATATCCGCTCGCTAAGTATGTTGATGGAGGTTGTGATCCTACACTTGTAATTTAATCTTCTACCTCCTGGACGGTTCTCTGGCACGATCATCTTGGGTTTTGTTTGCACTGCTTGTACCACACACATTAACTGGAGCACCTATTCCTTCTCTTCTCTCACTGAAGAGACGAGGTCGGTGAAAGTAATTCTGGGTAATGTAGGAAATATCTGTGGGCCATTCTGAAAGAAGCCTGACAGGATAGCAAGGAAAAAATAATTTGCAGAAAAAGTTAACATACATATATATCAAACAATTTAATAAACCTCTGAAATGAATGTGCACAAGTATTGTTAAGGAGGGGCGAGTCCACGGTGTAGTTGTTTATTCTTGTGTCCGTAGGTATTCTTCAATAGTGATTCAGTTATGAAGTATTTCACATACAACACACCCTCTAAGACCCCCAACTGTTAAATACTCATTTTCTGGAACGATTTTGATACACATTGATTTGGCGCTCTCCATTGCAGTGCTATGCGATTCATACATGTGAAGCCCATGTTATTAGAATTATCTAGAACATGAGATCCTGTTGAGCTTATAGAATGAATAGAACACAGTGGATAAAGAGTGATAGTTGTAGCACTTCACTGTATTCTCTGTAAGAACACATTCAGAGCTGAAGTTTGTCATTCAAGCTGCAATTCAACTATTTTTTCAGTGATTCAACCGTGGCCTTTTTATGGCAACAAAAATAATGGATCCAGTTTTCTACCTGTATCTTACCAGTAGCTACACCCCCGTGGCGGCTGATGGGAACACCTGGTATGCTCGTCGCATGGGTGTTGTGGATGAGGAGGTATTGGTGCTCAGACGAATCGTTCACGGAGGAGAGAGACGGATGGAGGTGGCCACAAGGACAGCTGTTTCTGTTTACCGTGTGGTAGAGAGAGCCTGGGTTGGGTTTCCTCTGGGGACTGTTTTGTTCTCAAAGGGAATTTTGTTTCCAGCAAAGTGTGGAATGAAAATCTGTGCGCAACTGAAAAAGAAGGTGATATATATCCAACATAAATATGCTACTCACACTTCAGATGGCGGAAGGAAAGGCGAAGACTAGGATGATGCCTGTGACACATTTGGCAGATGCAATTTTTTTCGCAATAGCGTCGGGGGAAATGAAGGGTGTCTGTTTCTTTCTTCTTTTCCACTGAGACTTTTTTTCCTGTTTAACGCAGCCCTAGATATATAGGCATAAACTTGCGGCTGCATGTTTGTGTCCAATTCAAACGCCAGAATCTTCACATTCTGACTGCTTCTTAAAGTATTAGTACACAGGAATAGAGTACAAACACATGGCGGCCGGCCCCTGTCTGGTTGAAACAGGGCATGTGTTCATAACGGCGGTCTCCTTCTTTGTTTGGCCCCTCGCGTAGGGAGCAACTATTGGCAGAGGGAGAGAGGTAGGGGGAGAGAAAGAGATATAATGAGAGGCAGAGAGCGGAGTCGGGGGGGTAATCACACGTTCTATTTTCCATCATTTCCTCAAAGTGGGTCACATTCCCCCAACTAGACCGAGCCCTAGTGCTGGGAACACACACTTCCAGGCCTGGCTGAGAGCTCGCCTTAGGTATGGATCTTTAATATATATATATATGTATATATATATATATATATATATATTATGCACTCAGGGTCTGGCCAGATGCAAAAGGTATATTTAATGGGTAGATTTAAGGCTTTGTTACCTGTTTAATATGACATAATGGGACACTGTTCAAAGACTAATGCTGACATTTTGGGATGAATCCTCTCTATTTGTTTTAGGGTCTGCTTGACTAGAAGAAGCAACATATGTTTGTGTTTATATATTTATATATAGGGAATGCTATTCAAGCTATCTTAAAACATGTACGTATTTTTAATCTCCATGAGCTCCATAGAAACTATTGCGTATTCCTTTTAATAATGTCCCACAACAAGTTATGTCTGCAGGCATGCTTGTGTCTGTGAGTTAATGCTTATCAAGCAAACAAAGGCTGGGGGAAATGTGAATGGAGGGTGGATTACTGCAGGACGATTCATATACTGTGGTCCTCTGGGAGTGTGGAGTTATAGTGCACTGAAACACAATGTAGAGATGGACTCATACAGTGACATGTCCACAAAGAAATAAAGTCAAAGTCTTTCCATAGCTATTCATGCTAGCATAGGCAACCTTCACATTCAAATTAGATTGACCACCAAAGCCATCCAGTGAATGCGAAACAACTGGAAGTCCCTCTTTCATTTATGCGTGGACATCTGATCCAGGGTCCAAATGTTTCACTGTATGGGCTCCATTCCCCTCTGCGGCAGCAGCACCCTCAATACAGGCTGCAGCAGGAAATTATTACCATGCATATTATAACAGAGAGATCTATTCATATTTTACCAAAGAATCAGTTTTTGAATTTAAATGCATCTGAAACAAAAATAGATTTATTGACTCGCCAGGGGTCTGAGATCAGAGCACATGACAGAAGCTGAAAGAAAAAAAAATCTGCCTATAGCCCAGGAAACGGACAAAGGAGATCTTCCACAAGGCCAGACTGATGAGGCATAACTTTCTTTATCCTTCTTTTTTAGTTCCCCTGAAAAAATCCCTCCATATAATGTGTCTCTGACTTAACAGACGGGGCGATCCTCAATGTTTTATGAATGACGCGGCCGTTTCATCTCCATGCTGTGAAACATATACATCCTAGAGAGAGGCACAGGGGAGTGAGGGGGAGCGAGGGGAGAGACACTCGGATGGCATAGTTACGAGATGACCCCTGAGTGCTTTAAGGCTTGGAGCTGCAGAGTGAAATCCTCTAAACTTGAAAAAATGTTAGGGTCTTAGCAGGGTTAAAAATCTAAGTGTATATCCCTTGGTGTCTTTAAAACACATTATGTGTTCTGCACCGGTTAGACCGCCAAAAAGACAGAGCACTAAAAAAAGAAAAGGAAAGAAACTGGCTCTGAAATAAGCTCTGGAGAGCCTTTTTTAGGTACAAGAAATGTTTCCGTCAGTGGGATTCATTTTCTGAGAAATAAACAGAAAAAATATGTTCATGGTCATGTTTGTTGTTCTGGTGGAAAGAAATCTGGCTAGATTTGCAGAAGCTACACTAAGTTCCATACAAAAAAATGGAAAATCGACCGTACTCCCCATGGGTGACCATTATAGATGTACCTCCAACACGTGTAAATGTAAAGCCACATATTGTGTCACATAAAATAATATAGATAAAACAAAATAACCCCAAAACAAACATTACTCCTTCCGAAAGTTGTTCCTGTCTTGTGAATTCACCGCAGTGTATGCTGTCCTCCACTCATAGTCCATCTCTATCCTTTGAGCTGGGCCCGGTCAGCGAGCGGAGGATATATAATACATGTATCAGATGGGTTGAGCTGCCACCAGAGGCACCAGCAGCCCTGCCTCTCCTTAAACCAGATATAAGGAGAGGCAGGTTCCGAAGGCCAAGCATTAACTCCGGTGGCCCCTGAGCCCGGCTGTGCCCACAGGGCCAGGCAGCGCCCAACTAACTTCAAAAAGACATGTATTCAATAATGTATTCAATGTATATAACAAGCCTCTCTGCTGTGCAGGAATCTCATCTCGATGAATTGTACAAGCTAGGACCACATCCCCCCCCCCCCCCCCCCGTCCATCCTTCTGTGCACGATATGATGTCAAGCGACATGAGAGAAAAAAGAAGCTAGCCAGCTGTAACACTGAATATTCATAAGTGCATCATCATATTACATATGTATAACATCTGCTCTGGTTTGCAGCCCCGCTGAAGCCGAGCCCTCTTTCCAAAACAATCCAAGCCGAACATCTCATCTGGAAGAATATTGTCTTTATCCAAAGTAACGCGGCCTAGTCTAGTCTTCAGGTGAGAGGGGGTCACTGGTGATATTGACCTCCTCCTCTGGCCATGAGACATGTTGAAAGTTCTCAGGCCCAGGATTATAAACGATAGGCCGTCAATACAATATAGAATGATTCCTAATCCGAGTATCTTTGGATTGTTCTTTGGGTGGTTTACCAAAGTTTAAAACACATTAAAGTAAACCTTTGGGCATGTACCGCCCGATATTTATCACATTACAATGCTACATTTACCATGATAATTGGCAAAATGTAATTACCTTTTTATTATATCTGAAACAGTAACATCAGCTGTAATTTTGGGATCCCCAAACGACAAATGTCCCCGTTTTCATCCAGAATTTGTCACCTTAGGCTAAAGCGCAGGCTGCTGGGAGCTGATGAGTCCGAGGTCGTGGCGATGGGCTCCCGGTACATCCGTCAGCTCCTTAATGGTTTCTCACCCAGGCTCGCTTCATGGCTGCAGCTGCATCAGAACGGGGCTGAGCGTCGTGTTAATCCTCACAGGGTCTCCAGAGGCCGCTGCCGGGTCCTACCGGGCCCTCGGATTAGAAGAGACAAATCTGGGGAAGCTACAGAACTGTTAATACAAATGCAGACTCAATGTCCATGGTGAACACTGTGTTTGCTATGGATTACCTTTAAGGTTTCAAAAGCTTTTATTAGCATCGGTAAGCATGAGTGGACTTTTAGGTACAATTCTTTGGACTCTTTTAAGTATAATTGACCAAGCGCATGAAGGCAGTATTTGATTCTATGAAAAGCAGATTTGACACTAATATGGCAGATACTGCCATGATATGAGTATGCTTTGAATAACTTCCACAGACCATTTTCAATGGAGCCATTCTGTTGTTAATTTTGACGCTTTTGGCCAATCCTGGAGTCTGATTGTGTCTTCAAGAAAGTTTGTGAGAAAGCAACCAAAAGAAAATCCAAACTGGCAAGCTAATATTAAATGCTGCTGACGTCCGTGTCAAAAATGTGTGAAAATGCGATGTGACACAAAAAAAGTGTTAGGTCTGTTATGTGCTTCGTTACTCTAGTGTGCGTGTGCAGGCGTGTCAGTGCATGTGTTCGCCAGAAGTCGCCATCAAACACCAACGATTTTTAAAGCAACGCAAAAACACAGGAACAAGTAATAGCAGAGGGGGATGTTAATTGGTATATGAGGTACGATAATTAGTGAGAATACGTCCACACACGGACACGGAAAAAACAATTATAAAACATGTCTTCTGTGTCCCATCAGCAGTCCTAGTGAAAAAAACATGTGCAGGAAAGCAAACATCTTGATTTGTGACACCTCGGCGTCTGTGGCTTTGATATTCATGAGGCTGTTGGAGACCAGCTGTTAGCGCGGAGGGCGAGAGAATCAACTTCAAGTCAGCAACTTCCATTGGTCATCCTCGTTATGAATAAAAAGCTCAACCCCAAAAAGAGTATTGGTAGTGGAGACGACGAGGGAGAGGAGAGAGGGTGCCTCGTGTCGCTCCCCCCCAGAGAGAGAATGTTTACATAATGGATAGATGGGTATTTAACTGTGGAACCAAAATATACAAGTTAACATAATGGAAAAGATGGACTCAAAGTTGGAGACATATGGGGGTTTGAGATCTTGCTGTTTGTTTTGGCTGCATGCGTGCATGTGTGTGTGTGTTTGTGTGAGTGTGTTTGCGAGCGTGTGTGTCAGCACTGCCGGGGCGAGGACACAACCAGGTCATGCCGACACGCGTATCATCCAGCTTCCAGCGGCCCCACAGGATTAATTTAATAAACTGTCCGAGCGCTCGTGAGGTAAACGGGCCCTTGGTATTACCGGCCTGGACAAAGTCTCCCCTTGACTTGCGTCGGCAGTGGCAAACTAACTTATTATTTGAAATTTTTCCAAACATATGCCCCCCACCCCATTTAAAATGCGTCTGTTTCACGAACGAACGTCAGGAAACACCAGAGCAGAACGAAGCGAGGGAGGGTGGTAGGGATTTACTTCTAGATATTGTTCTTAAGCAGACATCTGAAGGACACCTACTTTCAAAGTAAAAGTTGAAAGCCCACACAAAAATATCACCGTTTCATGCAACTAACTCCGCTCCGCTCATTCACTTTCTTTTAAGCTGATGTAGGGGAGAGCCGGGTCGATTGAAACACGGGACAATTGAAACACAGCGATTTCCTCGAAAACCACGCAAGGCTTTCACGTCAAATTTCGTCACTACGTTCAGCACTCAAGACTGACCAACGAAATTGGTGACGAAATTTTGTGTAATGACGTCACACCGTTCAAATGTTATCCCGCAAACCTGTTTTCGAGAGTGCTAAGTAAAATCCTTCCTGCGGTAGTATTTTTGTAATAAATAGTTGTGTTTTTTGTTTCATGCCATAATAATATGACTATACAACAGATGAATTAGTACTTAAACCTGTGCTAAAGTGTGCAATGTCAGAGTTTTGAAGTTTAGAGGTAAAAAAGGTGCGTCAGTAGTCGCTGTCGGGACGATTGAAACACTTGTTTCAAACGTCCCGCACACCACCATGCGTAATTGCGCGCACATTGCGTGATCAATACCTGTATCAATCACAGAATAAATAAATGTTTTGCAACGAATAACAACTGCTTTGAATTAATAACATATTTTGAATGAACAAAACGTGTTTATCACATGCATCAACAGATTATTACCAAGAGAGAAAAATGCCACGAGTCAGAAGGAGAACCACCTCCCGTGGGCTGGTTCCTGCAGGGGTGTATGCCAGGGCCTACAGCGAGGTCTATTCTGGGAGCTCAGTGAGGCAGGCAGCATTGGCCAACAACATTAACCATGTCACGTTGTCATGCTACCTCAAGCGGAGGGCAGTGAAGCAGCTAGGTCCCCTGGCTATAACCGGCACAATAGTTTTTGTTTAAAATAAATAAAAGGATGTTCAACTGTGTATCCCTACACATGACTTAGGACAGGGAAATAAGTAAATTAAATGCAAATTTAGTCGTCCATAAGAAGAAAAGTGAGTTTTAATCGAAATGTGCATCTTGACAATTACGCACGGGCCAAAATTATATTTTGACCTATTTATATTATGCGGAATTATGTGAAATTTTAGCAATGATGAGTACACACAGTATGTTGTCCGGTATGTTGCATAAAAACAAGAGTAAGGTCAATAGTTTCTTTTCAAAATATGCTGTTTCATTCGTCCCGCATGTGTGTTTAAAACGTCCCGACTAGGCGGGGCGTTTGAAACAAATGTCAACTTACGTTCAAAGTTAAAAAACAGCTCGATCATCCAACATATGTATTAAATTACACTTGTAACTAAGATAACACACATGTGAGTTGTTGATCACATGTTAAAATTATTTGTATACGTAACATCATCTTTGAAAAAGATGTTTAACTGAAAAGTGTTTCAATCGACCCGGCTCTCCCCATTACATAATAAAATTGCCGTTTTATTTTCTAATATTTTCTTAAAAACTATTATCAAGGGGGTCGTCAATATCACCGTTTCATTTAACGCTGTATGAAACTACTCCTTTCTACTACTTTCAGTTAGTTTCATTGAAGCCACCTGGTCAACCTCTGTCAATTCAACACATCGTAAAACCAATTCATTTTTCAACCGTTAACCTTCGTTCAAACCATTGAACAAATCTACACACTTGGTTCTTCAGTGTTGTGCCTGAATGCGTTCATTGAACGATAGTTCATGAACTTGTTCATCTTTTGGGTGAACGGGAACTGAACGTACTGTATTACTGCCTGATGAATGTTACTGTGAACTTGTTCATTCTGGTGTCTGTGAACGGCACATTCACTCGGTTTAACTTTGTTCAATAGGGGGGTTATTTGTTTATCAACACGGCGGATGCGTGAGCAGAACGCCGTGTTGTTTGACCAGTTGCCATGGTAATCTCCGTGTGGTAAATTTGCAGTTGCGGTGTTGCCAGCTTACTTACAGCTTGTTACATTAAACTGTAATCAGAAAACGTGGTTATATGCTATAGACCCTATAGTATCTCTCGTTTAAAGGCTGGGACGAATTTCAAATTATAAATATGTACACTTTATGTTGAAAGTATAGACCGTCGCGATTCCCATTGAAACGAATGGCCCTGTGATTATTCTTCAAAACAAGAGCTGTTAAATTGTGAAAAATGAATTAGACTGTAATCAGACAATGAGGTTATATGCTATAGACCCTAGTGTATCTGTGGTATAAAGGCTGAGACGAATTCCGAATTATAAATATGTACAATCCATAATGTTAGCTCTCTGGCTCATAGCTCAGCGGACTAGAATACCTCCTAGAATCATTGATTGTTGGCCGGAAACGGAAAGGGGAGCTGTTTACGTTTGGTAGTAGTCTTTTCGCTCAGTACTCCGTCCCAACAGTAGAGCTAAGATCGAGCGAAAAGACTACACCCAAATGTGAACAACCCCCCTTTCCGTTTCCGGTCAACGAGCAATGAGTCTTCCAACAGAAATCAATGGGATTTACAAAATGAGCTAAATGTGCAATAAAACACGATAGAAACTATTTCGCTACGATACTTGAATCAACCACTCTATTTCATCCTAGACAAACCACAAAGGGGGCTCAATGTTCAAAATACCGGAAAAAAATAATAGCTCACAAAAACATATTGAAAAAAAGAACTATTAACTAGTACTTTTTGGAACTGTGAACTTAGTTAAAAATTTTGAATCATGAACGTTTAACTGAACTAGTTCATTTTAAAATGTGTGAACTGAACATTGAACTAGTTCACGTAGAATGTGAACTTTCCCAACATTGTGTATCTTTAATAATATCTAAGGTCCTCACGCCAGAGCGTGAGGATGTTCAGGCACACACACACGCAATAGATCCGCCACATAGCCGCGTTTACATTGACACTTCTGATTAGATGAGAAGTGGAAGAACAGCTCAATCGGAATAAAAAATGATCATATATACGCCTCAGTCGGAACACAATTCTCTGATCGGAATAGAATTCCTTGGGGAATAGAATAGGTGGTGTAGTCTACTATAAAAAAAATCGCCTTTCATCGGCAACTTGAGACGATCGAAGATGGAATCCATCTATCATCGATCGTCGTTAGAATCGACCATCGGCCCATCCCTAGCTGCTATCTTGAATTGAGTTACGTATCAGTTAAGGATCTTACAGTCATGCGAAGCTGCCTTATGGTGGCTGTTTTGTTTACTTTAAGGTCCCATAACATGCCACCAGGTGTGGTGTGATTAGCCGTTACAAGCCGTTTTGGAAATCTGCCTCTTATGACATCACAGGTGGGCGTGTCAAACTAGATGTTTGACAGATAGATGAGCAACTTTTGCTACAGTCCACTGGGTAGGCTGGTAGACTGATCTATCCAGCACACATCTAGGTGGACACGCCCACCTGTGATGTCATAAGGGGCAGATTTCCAAAACGGCTTGTAACGGCTAAACACACCACACCTGGTGGCATGTCATGGGACCTTTAAGTGTATTTTTGTTTCTCTGCGGCCTCTGTTGTGGTGGTCGGTAATAGCTAGATGGGTGGAGGGGTTGGGGGGGGGGCTGTGAGTGAAGTGCTGTGGTCTCTAATCTGTGCTTAAAGACATTCAAGCAACATGCCTTTTGTTTACCTGGTCGTTGAGAGCCCAAGCACACGCACACCCCTACACAGACACCCGTGGGATCGCAATTGAATATGCACGAACACATGAGCACGGGCACGCACACGCACACACGAACAAGCAAACACACACACGCATGGGCCTACACACTCTCAGACGATCGCACATGAATAGACACAAAGTCACACACACACACACACAGACACACACACACACATTCACTCTAGGTGATGAGTAGGGGTGTAACGGTACACAAAAGTCACGGTTTAGTACGTACCTCGGTTTTTAAGTCACGGTACGGTATGGTACGGTTCATAATTAAGGGGAACATTTTTAAAAACTGCTTGTTTGTCAACAACGGAGAATGGCCGTAGATCAGCAGCAATGAAAACACCAATAAACTTGGTTATTGCAATTGCATTTCTGAATTCCCAGACAGGGGTTGTTGAAATAGTGTCGTCAGCTGGTTTTGCACAGCTCGTTTTTTTTTCCACAGCAACAGCGATGGTAATAGAGTTGTGACGTTCACGAACGAACCGGATCTATTGAACGGCTCTTTAACATGAACGATGGGAACCGAGTCGCAGTGGTGAGCCGTTCTTTTTCTTTGTCGTTCTTTTCTTTTTCTTATCGCTGTCACGTTCACAGCATGCGCACACAAGCTCCTCCTCTTACTCCACTTAGACGAGAGCATGCAGAGGGCACTCGTGGTGGAATGTTGGTATGCAAATTTCACATGTCAGTCAGAAGCGGGAACACGCGTTTGTTTCACGTGAGTGCGTCCACGGCGGAGGCAGAGTACTGCAACTATGAGCAAAAGAAAGCGCAGCAACATCTCTTTCAAAAAATATTGTTTACTAATATTTGCACTAATGTTACAAAGGACAGTTCAGGAGTCCTCTGCAGTGTTATACTTGAAAGAAACTTGTTTTGTAAAAGTTTTTCTATTTTAATATATATTTTGTTGATTATATTTTTGTATGGAAGTTCTTTGCCTGATTTTTATTGTGCTACAATTAAAAAGGTGATACATGATGAACAAGTGAAAAGAACTGTATTTACACTTCGACACATTGTAGTATACAAAGATCCAAAATAGTGATCTCAGTGTCAAAGCAGAGGGATATAGCACCACCTTGTGGAATGTTTACAATGAATGCCGATCAGACATTAAAATCTAGTCCACACATGTTAAATTAAATTATTATCAATATTTAAAATATATCAAACTCAGATATCCAATGTCTAAGTCTGAATAATTCTGATCCAAATCTTACCGTATCATTCCTCCCAGTGATTATTTCCCAGATAAAAAGGGTTACCACTAAGCTAGCTTCTTAAAAATAAATTAATGAGCCAGTCTTTTGAACGGCTCTTCAAGATCCGGCTCCCTTCAAAAAGCCATAAATCCCATCTCTAGATGGTAACACCTGGATGGTGCC
Source organism: Pollachius pollachius (assembly GCF_949987615.1). Classification (NCBI taxonomy): domain Eukaryota; kingdom Metazoa; phylum Chordata; class Actinopteri; order Gadiformes; family Gadidae; genus Pollachius; species Pollachius pollachius. The sequence continues at coordinate 16,060,995 of NC_136937.1, read as the reverse complement.
TTTTCAAATGCGTGTGCTAGGGATGTGCATTTCTGGCAGAAAATATTATTCGATATTCGCTGAGAGGTATTCGAATAGTATTCGAAAATCGCTCAAACAAGAACCCCCCACGCACGCACGCACCTCGGATACACGCACACACAATGATACAGGGAGAGGCTTTTATGATTTGTATGAAATCAATCTGTTTACTTCAACAACTGCGCCATCAACATTCAACGTCAAAATTATTTCAACGTGGGCTTAGGCAGATAGACCTACATCCTCCGCTATTTATTTATTTAATTATTTATTTATTTATTTTACTGAACACAGCCTGCATGATGGTGAACTAGACACGTCAAAAAATATAACTTCACACGGTGTGTCTTTTTACAATTTACTTGTTACCAGCATTCGTAGTGTTGATCAGCAGAGAAATAGTCCGCCAAAGACGTTGACGTCGCTTAGCAACCGAGGACGCTATTCACCACCGGAAGTTGTGAAGGCCCATGCCAGTCAACGCAGCGTTCAACAGCACTGAGAAGAGCCGTGTAATAAATAGCGATAGTCACATTAATTATTCGATATTCTACGTGACTCCAACTATTCGACTATTCGACGATCGTTGCCCGCTATGTACGCCACATTTACGTACCGCGGTACACCTCTGTAACCGCTCCGAAGTACCTGCACCGTGACGGTTCGGTACAAATACGTGTACCGTTACACCCCTAGTGATGACACACACCTAGACTCTCACACAGGCAGAATCAGGATGCTCTGGGCCATTCACGGTGCCCGTTCTGGCTGAGATTAACGTTAGATAACGCTAGGAACAAGTAGAGTGGCTAGACAGTGCCAAGGTAACAGCTTACATGAGGAAGGGGAAACAACATGATGGATTTTACGTGTTTTATTGTTTGTTGTATGATTGTTGTACGTTATTGTACCGTTATTACCCAAATATAAAACCATAATTGTTATAAGTTTGGATCTTTATTCTACCCAGTTTGGTCAGTTTATGATTTACTTGACTCCGGAATTCCCACTACACTGTTACCGTACATTTGTGTTAGCGTACGCTTGTGTTAGCAGGGGGGCGGCCAGGATGGATGAAATACGGTCTTTTATTGGATCACCATCGTGCCCGGGAACATAAAATGGAACCCGTAAATGGAAAAACATGGATAACATCTGGTCAGAAATCAATAAGAGGAGGTCCTGGTGGTGCAACTAGTGTTGTGTGTTTGTGTGTTCATTTTAATGTGTTTAAGAGTACATTGTGCATGTGTTTGTGTGTATGTGATTTAATGTTGTGACAGTACAGTGTGTGCGTGTGTGTGATTGTGTGTGAGCAGGCGTTGCATCTGTCAGATCATCACTGCACATCTGTTATGGTTTTATTAGAGCCATAATGCAGGGTGTAGAGAGTAGTCATGCACCAAGGGGCGGTGGGGAGTTGAAGGGGATGGTATGGGAGTCACTGTGTCCATCTCTCTGTCTTTCACTCAGTGGTATACACATAGCATGCATTTCAAAGCACGGACCTAATGAACTGACAGACTCATTGAATGTAGGGCAGAGTGGTTTTCCACAGGATTTCTCTCTCACACAGACGCACACACACACACACACACACAGACAGTGCCTGAGACACACACACACACATGTGCATGCACACACATTTGTTCGCCACGGGAGAGGATGAAGAAGTAGAGTGAGATGGAAAGGTTATAAAAGTATCTGAAAAAGTTTGAGAGGTTTGAGAGAGAGAGAGAGAGAGAGAGAGAGAGAGAGCGAGAGAGAGAGAGAGAGAGAGAGAGAGAGAAGGAGTGTGTGGTGTTCTCGGGTGAGCGGTTGGGGGTAAAACCTGGCCACCTGACAACCCAGCACCCCCCCTTTGGGTCACAATGACGCCCCCCCCCCCCCCCCCCCCCCCCCCCCAAGTTAGAAAACGAAAGGGTGCGATCTCCAACCTGTGAAGCGACCCCCGCTTATCCTGTCCTGCACCCCGCAAGGTCGCAGTCCGCCGTCGCCCCGGCGGTCGCGTCGATATTGAACTAAAGATTAAAGCCGGACCCTAATCTGTCCCTTTCATCCCCACCACCGCAGCACACTCGCCCCCGGCCCACTTTCATCCATCACGGGGGCTTATGTGTCCAGTTTAGTACGAGGCTTTTTTTGTGTGGTAACAACCTCTCTCCAGGCTATGTCTGTTTGGACTACTAATCCTGGAGAGGCAGGGGCCCTGTCACCATGGACACTGTACATCGGCCCCCCACTACCAGAAACCGATACTGTAACGTTGTTACAATCAGGGTACATTCATTCATCATTCATTAACATTAGTCGATGCAGTAACACACGTTAACAGACGTTATTGAAAAGTTAACTCATGGTCTAGTAATAATGTTCTTATGGTGTTCAATTTAGCTACGATAATGGTGTTCATGTTTACTTAAGGATTCATTTATACCTTATTTAATAAGGTAAGGGTTATTCCTAACCCTAATCCTATCCGTATGTATAATAATGCATTAACATCTAACCATAGTGCATTAACTCTTTTTATAGATTACCATTTTGAATGGTAGCGCATCACAAATGGCACAATGGAAGAACTGTGTGGAATAGTTGATGACGCATTTCTCGGGGTTTCCTTTTTCCTTTCCGTCTACAGTTTTCTATACAAATGCGAGTTCTTCCTTATGACTCCACAGTTTCCTTTGTAGCGTCGCCCGGTCTTTGTGAGTTTTCTTTTTTTCTCTTCAGATAACGCTGTTCTTTAAGCTTAAATGAAAGCCCCACTTTCCTGTTTTATCCGGAGCGGCAGAGAAGAGGGCCTCCGCTACCTGAGTGGTAACATACAGTCAGAGTGGAGTACAGGCAAAAGTCCTTCAAGGTCCTACTAGGCGCCACAAAGGCATCAATGACGGCTCGGACTGTAGGAACCTGCAGAGGTTCACTTAAAGGGGCTAGACCTCACGTTGTGTGTGTGTGTGTGTGTGTGTGTGTGTGTGTGTGTGTGTGTGTGTGTGTGTGTGTGTGTGTGTGTGTGTGTGTGAGTGGGCGGACCTTGTTCCCTGGTCGTCTCTGAAGTCTTTGCTTTTCCAGTGTGTCTCTGTTTGCTGGAGGATCTGGTCACTTTTATGCCTTTGCCCTGGGACCCTCCTGAGGGAGTGTGTGTGCGTGGGGGTGGGGGGAGACGATTCCGTTGTCACAGTCTGGTAGGCTCATTAGGACTTGTCACTGTATGAACAGTAGTCCGTCTCAAGTGTGCATGTCTGTGTGTATGTGAGCATCCAAGTGTGTATGTGGGTGCGTGTTTTGGTGTGTGTGGATGTTTGATTGTGCATGCGCCTTTTGTGTTTTCAGATCTGGGTATGTTTGAAAGCCACAGCTCACTGTGTGTGTGTGTGTGTGTGTGTGTGTGTGTGTGTGTGTGTGTGTGTGTGTGTGTGTGTCTGTGTGTGTGTGTGTGTAGTTCTATCCCTTTGTTTTTCAATCTCAGTGTGTGCAGGTGAGTGAGTGTGTACGGATTGTCGAATGAAAGAATAAAACAAGTAAATGGAATCTGTTTGGAAGAAAACAACCTGCTGTCATTGGGAAAAAAACAGAAAGTAAAGTCAAACATGAGCCCCGAATGGCCTTGCATGGAGCTCATTTGCTCTAATGGTGTGTGTGTTTGTGTATGTGTGTGTGTGTGCCCGCATTTAAGCCTGCACACGTATGCATGCATTGTGCATGCAGTGTGCATGCATTCCCATGCGTGTGTATGCACTGTATATTCCCACGGATATATGTACATTGCATCTGCTCAACACTGTGTGTTGGCGTCTAGGTGAGAGAGAGGGCGGGGGAGAGAGACTATCCAAGAAGCAGGCTAAAGGATTGTCCTCTCTAGCATGTTGACAGTGAGCCTGACACTTCATTAATCTAGGCAAATCCCCCCAAAGTTACTCGAGTGTGGATTCTATTTTCCCATTTCCTATTAGTTCCTCTGTGTGGATTAAGCAGTGCAGTTCACAAGTGAGTGGCCAGCATCAGCCCAGCTAGGGGCCGGCGAGGGCCCCGCACGTATAATTGGCTTGTAATGGATTTAGGGGCCCTGCTTGCATCGGTTATAGGGATAGATCTGAACAGGGGAAAAGTCTATTTTCTCTTTTTTGTCGTCGTGCGGCACATGTTGTGGCCTGGCCTGGGGAATTTGTATATATATATATATACATACATTGAAATATATATATATATATATTTCAATGTAGTTGGTTTAATAGATTTTCCTTCTGGGGGAGTTATAATTTCTAGATTAAAAAGATGCTTCCAGTTCTTGCTGAACGACGACGTACACAAGCTAAGAATGAACGGATGCCTGCAGGTATTTGGCAACAACATCCTCCAACATTGGGATTTGTAAAAGCAAAATCTATTGTTCTTGGGAAAACAAGCACTCAATTATAATGTTTGGTGTGTGTGTCTGTGTGTGTGTGTGTGTGTGTGTGTGTGTGTGTGTGTGTGTGTGTGTGTGTGTTTCTGTGTTTCTGTGTGTGTCTGTGTTTGTGTGTGTGTTTTGTGGTCCTCTTTGGGGCTTGCCCTGCAGTGTGTGATTATTATATGTGGGAGGTTTTAGTACATTAGTACATCCATTTTGTTTCCATTGGTGGGTTTGGTTCTTATTCCGTGGGATTGCAGCATCGCTGGCTGGGGCCCCCGGTGCTGGAAGGGGGTTGGTGATGAAACGTGTCAGGTGTCAAGACAGCTTAAGGGGCCCCTGTCACCTCTGGGGGCCAGGGGAGAACTCCTGATTCACATTCTCTCTCTGTTTCTCTGCTATTCTGATCACTATCTTTCTCTTACTTTCAGTCTATCTCTCGCTCTCTGTCTCACTATCTCTTTGTCTCTTTCTTACCATCTTTAGAACTCCCTGCCTCTGTCTCTTTCGATCTCTGTCTCTTTCTTTCTGTGTCTTTCTCTTGGATTTTTTCTGTCTTTCTCTCTCAGTCTATCTCTCTCTCTCTCTCTCTCTCTCTCTCTCTGTCAATGTCTTACTCTGTTTCTTTGCTTTACTGTTTCTGTTCCTCTTTTTATCTGTGTCTGTTTCTGTTCATCTTTCTCTTTCTCTGTCTCTATCTATCGCTCTCTCACTCTCTCTCCCCTTTCCTCTTCCAATTTCTGTCCTAATGGGCCTCATCAAATTGCTAGGGCTGAGGTCACTCTATCTGTTGCCATGTCAAAGTGTGGTTGACCATAACTAATTATCTCTCCAAGATAGATGCTCATTAAATGATGCTTGCTTAAGCAAAATTAGGAGTCCTCTGCAGCAGCAGCTGAAGGCCCTACAGTCGGTGTGTGTGTGTGTGTGTGTGTATGTGTGTGTGGGTGTGTGTGTGTGTGTGTGTGTGTGTGTGTGTGTGTGTGTGTGTGTGTGTGTGTGTTTGTGTATATGTTTGCATGGGTCTATCCATGTTTTGCGTTTAATGTCGTGTCAATATTGTCTCCAATGCAGGGAAGACCTATTCTAAGAAGACAAGTATACAGTTTGTAGTATAAGCAGTTGAACACACCTAAACCTGGTTTGGACGGTGGACCTTCAGCTAGCCACCTCTTCATTCATGCATTCAAAAGGCATGTTGAAATTGGAATAGATAAAATGAATCATCTTATAAAAAAGACAACATTTAATAAAAAGTAATTTTAATTTAATAAAATCGAGGTGAGCATATGCAACATGACTTTTCTTGCCACATTAGGTTGCTGGTCATGCAAATCCAATTAAAATTAAAATGTCCTTCATCATTAGACAAGCCTGGAGGAAGAGCAAAATGAGGCGCAGGCACAATTCATGAGGCCTCCATTGCTTGTGGATAAACAATTTTCTGAGGAACAAGTGAAAGATTCATAAATAAAGCCAACTAAGTCAGTGCTTTGTTATTGTAGTATTCGCTCATTCAAGTCTCGCTTTTGAGAAGAAGCTGCATTTTATACTCAAATTTAATTTAATTATTGGTTAAATGGAATTGATGACCTTTCCTTAAGCAATCCAAGGGAAATGTTCATATACAATATGGGCAGACGGTATTGTTTGTGCTTTTGTTCATGGCCAATAGGAAGGAGGAATTTTATTTTCCTCTGACCATTTAACATTTTATTTATCTACAAGGTATAATTTTGAATGATGCGCCACATGAACAAAGCCATTTAGATTATCTAACAAGCTAAATGTTTCATTAGCTTTCAGACTCATTTTGTGCTGCCAGACCCATCATTTAATGAGCCTGTCTGATATTCTGCAGAAACCTTTGGATAACCCAACCTCAATAATCCTCAGGCAGCAATTTGATTGGATGTAAGACAAACACTAAACTCTCCATAGTGCACTTGTAATTTTTGAAAGTCCAACTTTTAGCACTGAATTTCTGGTAACATGAGGTAATTTCAAAAATATCTCGTGAATGCCTGTAGGTCTTTGGCAACAACATTCTCTCACCTTGGGATTTGTAAGAACAAAATCGATTGATCTTTGAAAAACAAGCGAAATATATGTTATATGAAGGACATTTTGTGCAATGAACGACATTTTAATGAACGACATCGCTTGTTTTTCTGAGATCAATCGATAATGTAGTTTCCATTGTGGTTTCCTTGCCATGTGTAATTATTAAATACATACTGTGGATTAGACATTCATTTCATTTCCATTTGTTGAACCTGATTCCTGCGCCCAGACTGGTGAATCAGCAGTGGCTCAACCCTGCCAAGCTAGCTGGATGCCAGAAACTACCATTGGACCTTCATTAGCTAAAGCTGTTCCTGCACAACCACTCCTTTCTTCTCTGTCTCTCTCTCTCTCTCTCTCCCTCGCTCTCTCTCTCTGTCTCTCTCTCGCTCTCACTCTGGCCCACTCTGTCTCTTTCTCTGTCTTGCTCTCGCTCTTTATCTCTCGCTCTCTCTCTTAGTTACACACTCACACACATCACACAACAAATCCAAAGAACTTCTTGTTTCACAATGCCTTCCATGCGCTCGCCCATGTTACCGCTAATGTGAACGCTCTCTCAGTTTCTGTACCTCCCCGCTCACTTCCTTCTCCCCCTATGCATCTTTCTCTCCCAGCTCCACCTCCTCCACCTCCACTTCCCCAACCTTCTCCTCCTCCTCCCCCCCTCCTCCTCCTCCTCCTCCTCCTCCTCCCCCCTTTCCTCCTCCTCCTCTTCATCTCTCCGTCCCGACCCACGGCTCCTCCCCGGTGGATGAGGGTTACTCCTGAGAGGGGTTTCTTCATCGTCGTGGAGACGGTGATTATCATCTGATTAGACGTGATGGACAAATCAGAGCCCTCACCGATCTCATTAAGAAGAGCTCGCCTCCGATCTCATTAGCACCGAACTACCAGCTCCCCCTGTTGAGTCCTCCTGGCCTTTGTACAGCAAGGGTGTGTGTGTGTGTGTGTGTGTGTGTGTGTGAGTGTGTGTGAGAGAGTGCGTGCGTGCATGTGTCTGTGTGTATGTGGGCTGTGTGTGTGTCTGTGGGTGTGCGTGTGTGTGTTTGTTTGCGTTTGTGTGCATGTGTGTGTGTGGGTGCTGCTGGTTCACGTTTCAATTGCCCCGATTGACTTGAATTAACAAGGTGGCACTCCAGGTGTGGAGGTTCATACCAGGTAACGAGTGCAGGGGGGGCACTGGGGCCAATCACGGAGAGAACAGTAACCTTGGAGTGTGTTCCAGGCCGCGCTCGGCACGGACAGTGTGTGGAGCGGGGGCATTTTTATTATGTTTTAATGCGCTAGCATTAGCATACCCGCGGGCCGTGCTCACTAGCTGAAGCTAGTGCTTCACATTTGTTTTGTTTCTTGTCTGACAGGTGCATCCATCAAGGAGAATAACGTGTGTTTTTTGGCCGGCGGTTGGAGAAGTTGCTGACGTGGCGCTAATCCCGCAGCAGGTGGGATCAAGCCACCAGTCAGGGCCGCCGTTATCCAATGGCAATCACGGCCAATTGGTCTTTATGTTTTCATAGTTGATGAAGACGCAATAACACAATCACACTCCCATGTACGGAATCCAGGGGTGTTTCCACTGTGCCAGTGAAATGAGAGTGAAGGATGTTTCCTACAAAAAATTCCTCGTCCAACCGTATTTTTTGGATGAATATTTTTATTTTTGCCTTCCTACTAATTATATCTGTCAGTTAGCTTTTCGTAAGAGGCTATGACTCTTAACCAAATGTTGCCATCGCGGCATAATTTAACACACAATGAAGGCAGGACAGGCTATTTGATCGCCCCCCCCAATCTCTCTCTCTCTAGCCATAAAACAGCTATCGTCTCACACTCTATCTCCCTCTGTGGGTACAACCATCAGCCCTTCACTGGCCCAGAACACGCATATTTACCCTGTTAAAAGGCAACCCCTTCTCAGTAAACACACGCTGTGTGTGGCTGTGGATGTGTGCGTTTTTGCACTGAACATCAACCAGCCACGATGGATGGCCCGTCTGCTGTATATTCCCGCCATAATGTGCTGGCCACGCCGCCGCCGCCGCAGCCCTCTCTCCTCCAGCGCCGTCGACGGCGTGGCTCTCTGAGAGGAGCGGGCGGTCAGGGGAACAAGGAACAGCAGAATGTGGTTTGGTCGGGGACAAACACTTTGTCCTCGCTTGTCTCTAGTTTCGTTCCTCCTTCTGGGATAAACGCTGGGCTCGCATTAAGCTGCCAAGCATTTAGGTTTTTTATATTTGTTCTATCATTATTATATTTATGTGTTGCAGGGGGGAGACATCTCTCAAGTCAATTGAAATTAGCCTCAGGTTTTATTTAGAGGGGCCGGGTGTGTCTCGATTCACAGACCGAGTCGCTCGACTGGACAGAGACTGTCCTGCCAGCAGGACGTGGACAGGTAGAGGAGAGGGAAGTATGTGCTGCCATTGATTAATGTTATGGTCTTCTCAAGAGAAAGACCCACCCACAAACACTTTAAAGACGCTTTGTATACTCTACATTACCATTCCATCAACGAAACACTAAGTGGTAAAACAATTACAATAGGTGTACAATAATTACCCATTAATTATCATTAGTTTATCCAATAATAACCATTTACAAGCTATCAACGTTAATTAACAGTTAACTAATGATCTAGAAAACATTCATTAACACTAGATGCAGTAATAAGCTTTACTGTATGTCATTAACATGGAGGTCAGGTTTAAGGATAGGGTTAGTGGGTTTGGGTTAGGGTTACCCATTACCCTAACCTCTTTAAATAATGTATAATTATATACCGTAGTTGACATGAACACCTTTAGTGCATGATTAGTAGAACTGTTATTTAACTGTTGGATAATATCTAATTGTACCCTATTCTGTATCCAAAAGTGTTACCCACTTGGTAAAGGCTATGGTCAGTTTACTTCAAAACATATTTTGCACCCCCTCCTCAAAAAAAAGATTGAAATGTGCATCTGCAGGCTTTGAACATTAAAAATACATGAGGAATTAAAATTGGAAAGCATCCTATTTATTTTGTATTCGTTCAAAGTGTTGAGTTAAAAAAATATACCTGAATTAGGTTGCAGAATGGGAGTGATATCACAGTTCAGTGGTCCAGAACGGTGTAGAGGGGGGAGGCTCAATGTTATTGAATATTAATCCAATGGGTGTGTGATGCCTCAGATACAAGTGGGCAGAGGCTCTGAGGCATTTGCAGCCCGAAGGCAAAGTCTTGTTTTCCCATCCGGGGAAAGATGTTTTGAATAATATCATGGTCTAATACAAGGATACCTATTCTTGGCTAAATGCTTTTCAGAGGCAAAGAGAGTTTAGAAAAGTAAAGTATTATTAATGAGAGCACATGTTCCGTCATGAGTAATAACGTAATGTCTGATCTGCTGTCTCTGTGAACACACATTTTGTGTTCACTCACTTTGGGTTGAATCAAAGTGCTACTGACTTCATAAAGAATTAATTTGTAACTCAATAAAATAATGAATAATAAAATAAAAATAATAAATAAGAAAATAAAAATAAATAAATAAAGAAACAAATTAATTTTGTTCGGCTGGCTGGGTGGCTTGAGTGGTAATCACTATTGATTACTTGTGGCTTAAAATTAACTTGGCATATCTGTAGTCAATGCTAATCAATTGTGATTTCAATAATGTTATCAATAAAATCACATCCTATAAGTGATGTTTAGTTTTAAGATCAACCTATTCTCCTTTTTCATTGGACAAGCTCAGACTCATATCCAAGGGCATAGGTCATGGAGGCCATTTTATCCATCCTACAAAACAATGAAACCATCTGTTGTTTTTTTTAAGTCTTGGAGAAGCAGCTGTAAGTGTGCTATTATTTCTACATTTACGCTTTTAGCATATTATTTACATTGCGTATACTTGCATTTTTGACAGACATCTACAATTGAGAATACCTTTGTCTATGTGTCACGATAAAAAATCCTGTCCAACAGGTGATGTTTCAAATTTTAAATATAAAGGCTTAAAGCTCTATGACTTCGGTCTTGATTTAAGCCGCTGAGAAATTTAAGCTACCATTCTTTTATTCAATTTTCACACATCTACAGGTTTTGTTGCGTGTAATGGAAACAAAGTAAAACCCCTCTTGTATTTGTTGGATTGAAAAGGTTGAATTTGTGTCTGTAACAGTATCTGTATCAAGGAAAACCGGTTTAGATACCGTAGAGCAGAGCTCAGAAGAGCAGCGCGCCCAGCAGACACACAACACAAGCAAACCCAACATTTCTCTTTCAACGATAAAAAACCCACAAATACACAGGAGATATGTATAAGTCAGAGTGTGTTTCTGTTGAGTCAGCTCCATGCAAACTTCAGCCATGACTCGGAGGGACTGGGCTCCAGAGTCTTTTTTTTCCCTGGAGAGCCGTAACAAACGTACAGTGACAGGTTCAAAGCCAGGCCACGGATCTGGGTCTAGCCGCGCTGGCCGCTGTAGAGACTAGAGCCCGACCGATAAAGGATTTTTAAGGCCGATACCGATACAAATACTTGGTGATTTAAAAATCCAATATTCCGATATGTCAGCCGAAATATATTTAAAAAATAAATTCCAGAAATGCGTAACAAAACTTAAATAGATTTCCCTAACATTGGATATTTGTAATTATTTATGAGTCCTCACTAAAATAATAAGGTAATGCAGTTTAAATATAAAGTTTATTTTATTGTTTTATTGTCACAACAGAAAAGTCCAAATCAAAATTTCTGATAAATGAAATGTATAAAAATACAAACTTAAGATATGAAGCTCAAAGTCCTTTGAACAAAAAGACAAAAAAAAAAAAAAATCTGCAGATTTTTTTTATCGGCTGATACCGATAGTTTGGAAAATGCCTAATATCGGCCGATAATATCGGTCGGGCTCTAGTAGAGACAGAGGTTAGGGAGACTAGGATGAAACTGCATTGTTGTGACACAGGAGCAGAAGGGAAATGGAGAGAGGGAATCGTGTTCACATTCGGTGTGCTAGGATTTCTCGGGATTATATTTTCCAGAGAGCATCTTTGATACATTTTTAATTTCCTAACCTCATAATTAGCCTAAAAATGCATAGTTTTGTTGTGCTTGTGGGACTCAAATAGGAATGTGGTTTCAACCCCTGCCATTAAAGAGCAGAGTTATGTTCATAGAACTGAAACAGTTTTCATGTGTCATAATCTTCAACCTCCTTCTTGTTTTTAGCTTTTTGATTATACAGGAATATTTTTGTACCATGTATCTTATCTAGGAAAACGCCTGCAGCACGCTTGTCAGAGTGCGTTTTAAATCACTGTTTATCCCATCCCATATACCTTGGTGATAGGATATGATGTTACTTGACCCGATCCAGATGCTTTTATCCAAAGTTACTTCCAGTCAATTTCAGGTGCCTGTCAGTAAGGACCTATAGGGTTCAGCCCTGCTGACATGCTGATTTTTTTTGCCTCGTGGAATCGTAAGGTCTTTCTGTATACATTATTCTGTACAATTAAAGCTTTGGAAACCTTGAAATACTTTAACCAAATTAACTACTTATCCAAAACAAAAAAACGTTTGGTACATATGCTCCTTAATCTTGTCTGACGTTATGATATTAAATAATATATTTATATTAGTATTATTAGTTTATATTTTTAGTAAGTAGCTGCGTTATAAGCAGGATAATGTACCGCAAGTCATTATTGAGAAATAGGAAGGGAGAGAGTTTAGTTCAGTTGGAAAGAAAGCTCCAAAAAGGAGTTTGGGAGAAAGAGTGAGTGGTAATGAATGGCAAATCAGCTCCTTTATAAAACACTGCTTTTAGTGTTCAATCAGTGGAGCCCAGATTAGAGCCAGCCCCGATGGACCCTGGCACCAGAACAGAGCGAGAGAGAGAGAGGGGTACTGAGGCAGAGAGAGAGAGAGAGAGAGAGAGAGAGAGAGAGAGAGAGAGAGAGGGGGGGGGGGGGGGGGGGGGGTGAGAGAAATGTGGAGAGAGGCAGACAGAGAGGCAGGAAGAGACAGGGAGAGATGGAGAGACAGGGAGAGAGATGGAGAGAGGGAGGGAGAGGACTATAAAGCACATGCTAGAAAAATAGATCTTAGCAGTGAGAGAGAGAGAGAGAGAGAGAGAGCAAACATGAACTAGAAGGGATAACAGTGCTAGCCGCGCGCATCGTACAATAGGTGCTACTCTGCTCTCTGGCTTCCTGGCATTTTCTTCGTCTCTACATATTTGTTGTTTTCTTCTGAGGCAGGAAGCGGCGAGGTGGGCCTGTTAAGGGGACGGGGACAGGGGACGGGGGGCGGGGGGGTGGGACTCATTTGCATGGAGGAGACCCCTGCGTGCCCTCTGCCAGGGTGCCAAGTGGCGTGGGGGAGAGGGGGAGGAGGGGGAGAGACAGAAGGGGGAGACAGGAGAACGGCTGACAGTCACTGCAGCGTGTGATTGTTTGCGTCAGATTCGTCGCCGTAACCCACCTGGTGTTTTGTGCGCTCTGAACTGCGGTAAATGCATGTGGTGATGCACGTTATTAATATAGTAAGCCTTTTCTTTAACCTGGAACGTTTGTGAACAGGTTTGTGTTTTTTTTATTGACAGCATGGAGGTGGCAAACGGTTTTCTTTGGAGATAGTTATTTGAAGACACTTGATCATAGCCTAGTGCTAGAATTTATGCCATTAATTCTGTTAGAATATCCATTAATCTATAGTGCTTCTTCGATTACACACAAAAAGAGCGACAACAGAAGCCCTTTATGTACTCCACAAATGTGGAGCACATAAAGGGCTTCAGTGCTAGCAGTCCACATTTCTACATAGCTTTGTTCAATCACAAATAACAGCAATCAAAAACACCAGACTAATGCAAATGCATGCGAGTGGCACAGAGCCCGTGAACGCTCAGTCATATCCAAAGCTTAAATTGAAAACAGCTCTGACATTAGCAAAAAGTCACATTAGCTAAATGATAAAACATCCAGTCGCGTCCCACCGTACGCTGTAGAGTCGTCAAGTAGGGATAATAATTGATATACACAACATTATTGTGCTGTTAAAATTGGATTAAACTAAGCAGATATCCAACCTGCTGTTCGGAAACGGTTAATGTGTTGCTAGGCAACACGTCATTTTTTAATAACCCCAAATGCATTATCTATCTTGGGGGAGCCTTGTGAACGACAAAGATCTTAAATCTGATCCTCCTTATGGTCTCTGCATAATTTATGGATGCACTTGTTTATAAAACTGCTCCATACAATAAAAGAAAGCATGTCTCACCATGTAAATTGTTGGTAATCGGTTCCCTCACAGTTTGTATTGGAATTGGATCAGTGGAACTTTTATGGTTGCATTAATGTCTAATTCTGCAGTTATTTTTGAGAAACAAAACCAAGCATGAAAATCGTTTCAAACAGTTGAGCCGGGGCTTTCTCAGTAAGGGCGTCATCATCATCCTGACCCCTGCAGCTTTGCGTATCATAAGTGTTCCGTCAATGGTTTAATTTTGCTCGGAAAAACTGGCTAATAATCATAAAGACAAATCGCAGAATGTCAACCTTTAGCAGCAAAATTTAACATCAACCCACCACTTTCACTCATCAACAACATCATTCTTAGTACACTGGATGCCTTCATCGTACACAGAAACACTTCATTCTGCCACGCGTGGAGCTCATCTAACGGTGTGTTAACATGGCGCTGACTACAGCGATGCACCACTTCTGGAACGGGATGCACTAAATATGTGTTACTTGCGAGACAGAGGGGGTGGGACTTCCGAAGAGGGGGCGGGACTTCCGGGCATGCTTTGGAGGACGCAAAAATCTGTTTCAGTCTCGAGAGGTAGGGAATACCAATAGAGGGATATCTGTCCCTGATTCAAGATTCTGATATTGCTTTATCAAAATGTGCTCTCACAATACGTATTGTTATCGCCCCTGGAGCTGATAACTGCCGTACACAGCTCATAGGATGTAGAGGAAAGGAAATTGCATCGCGGTCGACCGGGATAAGCCCTCAATTCATGACCCACTCTCACCCCAACAGTGAACCTTTTTATATCTATTTCATTTTCCTTTTTTTTTTCCCCAAACACCTTTTTGTAATCTTATCCTCCCTTGCCCTTTTCCTACGTCCCACATCATCCAATCCCATCGCTATTCGGCTACCCATTAAAACACAGGGTTGTGTGTGAGTTTAACCCCCCCTCCCCCCCCCCCTCGCCCCTCTCTCCCTGTAGTCTGGGGCTCAGGGCAGAACACGCTCTCACACCAACTGCTTTAAAGTGTTCCTTCTCTCCTCAACATGTTTTTGGTGAAGTGAGCTGGATTTACCGGTTGTTCCCTCGTTCGGTCTCGTATCAGAGGTGTCTTTCGTATGGATCTCTGGGGAGCTGGACTCACAGATGGACCCAGTGAGGGTGTGTGTGTGTGTGTGTGTGTGTGTGTGTGGGGGGGGGGGGCACTGGGCTTCCCTTTCATTAACCTCTCGACATGGCAACACTTCACAAAGTTTCATCAGCGTGGCCGCGTTCCATTTATCCATGGCTGATGAAAAGCCTTTTAAAAACTCTATTGTAATTGGGCCTATAGTGTCTTTTAGCGGTCAGCGTGGTTGCATCGCATGATGTGAAGATGTAACATTTGAACCCTTGAAAAACTTAGATAGATAGAAGGAAGATAACACAGGAATTTTCCTAGAAAGACTCTGTAAGCTATGGGTTCAGAATAATGAATTGAATAACTTATGAATTCTTATAAATAAATCATAATTCCTCCTAAATATGCCTTTCTAACAAGGACGGCAGTGGGCCTCTGACGCGGCTTTGTGTTGAATTATTAACCGCCTCAAATGGAGTTCATAACACAGAGCATCTGAATAAAATACACAAGCTGAAGGATCGCAGGACACATATCAAGTTGCATTAAGCCTGAGCTGAGCAGAGCCGTGATCGCAGCTAAGTGGGGGGGTCAGGAACCTCTCATATGCAATCTTTATGGCCAGGAGTAAACACAGCAAAACACAGCAAAAGCAATTACTAAAGGAAATAAGTTACGGAGCATTTCCTGCAAAAAACAAAAGCATATCACAGACATCGCAAATCAAATGTATGATTCTCAATATTCTCCTTACTGCACTATTTTAACCTTAGAGGAAGAGAAGCTTTACCTTGGATTCACATCTGTATGATTTCCGTTGCCGTGGGATTCAAAGAGCATGTGAGATTCGGTTGACACATCACAAGAGTTTTGATGTGTAGCTTTTCATTTGGTGGATAAAGAGAGAGATTTAGTTTCTGTATGAATCCTCCCCTCCCCACAGCCTTCTGAGCTCACAGAGACAGGGGAGTGTGTTCTGAGAAAGACTCAATCTGTGGCTGGCAGGCGGGCGTCGGTGTGGACCCTTCCTCGGTGTGTTTGAGCAGTGGTTCGGGTCAAACTTTGAGTAACCGTGTAACCGAACTACGAAAAAAAAAGTGTAGCGCAGTCATAATGTAGCCTGAAGGGCATCCGTGATCTGGCCTTCACGAAAGAAATGTATTTGTTTTCCATCTATTAGTCAAATGAATAAGGGAATCAAATCCAATTTGTTCAATTTATTGAGCATTTTAGAAGGAAAAAAACACTCGAAATCAGTATGCTGAATCGAAATGAGTTGCAACAAAACCATCCTTTTTGACAGGAATATGAATGAACAGTATTGGATACTTAGGGCACAAACTGAAACTTTTGGTCACCATTTCTTTTAGTGTGCACGCTGCCTGCAAGTTTAAACTACGTGATGCGCAAAGGCACAAAAATGTATCTAATTTATTGCAATTGTGTTTTTTCTTCCTTTCTACTTTACATAATTTAAATGGCATTAGTATACATGTTTAATGAACAATCTGTAGGTAATATAGCTAATGAATTATATTTAATTAACTTTATGCAAAAATTTAAAAGAATCTGCTACAGCTAAAATCGAATACCCACGTCATTTCGAATAATCGAATATTCAAATAACCGTGTCCATCCCTAATAACCATTTGAAAGCGACTGAACTAAAGAGGATAAAATGAGACGAAAGCACATACCGTCGGGTGCGTGTTTCCATCACAGCCACCTCACAATATGAGTTCCAATATATAAAAATATATAATCATATATTATTCTAATCCTACAGCTGTATCGTGATTAAATTAACATTTGTATAAGCTCTGTTGCTCCGTGTTTCATTTGGAGGGTCATTTAGTGGCTGGTTTGTGTGGAGGAGAAAACCCCCAATCTATTATCTGAAAATTATTATGACACAGTGTTGATGGAGGATAATAATCTATGCATTTCATTTGCCGGGGGCCCGTAAGGCTTATTAGTGGTGTGTTGTATAGGTGCCCTTGTATGGTCATCCTTCAGAGGATCATATTTCCGTGCCTTTAATTGGCTGCTAATGATCTTGGCACGATGTGTTGATGGGAAGATAACACATTTTAAAAAGTTAATTATCTCTTCATAATAATATAAATAGAAAAGTATAAATACTGATGCCTCTTCCTCAACTTCAATAAAGATGTCCACTATGGCTTGAAAGTGATGCCGTATGCAGCCGATGGGTCGTTTAAAAGAGGTTCACCCAGTGTGAGTGTCGGTGTGTGCGTGTATGTGTGTGTGTGTGTGTGTGTGTGTGTGTGTCGTGCCCATTGACCATGTCTGCTGCTCGCCCAGTGCCTATATATACAATTTCCCTCTGGTGCTTCCTGAAATAAAGCCAGTGTTTCACAGCGCCTGGATCATATGAGCACTCAAGACGGATGGACATTCATTACCCTTAACATGGTCCTCTCCATCACTATGTCTTTCCTGCAACCATACACACACACACACACACACACACACACACACACACACACACACACACACACACACACACACACACACACACACACACACACACACTCTTGGAATCATGCTTTTGTTCTCTGATCACTTCCCCTTGCCCACCCCCTGACTTCAACCCCCCCCCCCTTGGTTCCCATCTTGGGTTTCTCCAGACATTGTTAGCCTTGGCACCTGAGAGATAAAGCCCCCATCCCCCCTCCCCCCGATGACTGATGGCCAATCAGGTCCAAAGCTGACATGATCTGCAGTTACTGCCCTAATTGAAGTGATATGCTGTGCACCTTTTATTACCAACCACCAGGCGGGCCTCCTCTCTGAGTGTGCCGGTGTGTGTGTCTATATTTTCCGTGTGTCTATCTTTGTGTGTGTGTATGTATCTCTCAGTTTTTCTGTGTCTGTCTGCTTTTCTCTCTGTGTGTGTGTGTGTGTGTGTGTGTGTGTGTGTGTGTGTGTGTGTGTGTGTGTGTGTGTGTGTGTGTGTGTGTGTGTGTGTGTGTGTGTGTGTGTCTGTGACATGGCATACACTAAAGCCCTCAGTTGGCCCACATGATTAGGACGCCATTGTAAATAACAGCAAAGTGTGTCTTCAACCAGCTGAGCTCATACGATGGAGGACAAGCACCTGCCTGTGGCTTCATTGTTGCGTGTGTTATTGCCGGGTCGGAGTGGAGGGAGGGAGAGGCTTTAAAGGGTGTCCATGACGGGGTTGTTGTTGTTGTTATTGTTGCCATCGTTATTCGGCTTCTCCACCACGATTGCGTCCGCGTACCTTAGCATTGTTTCGCCGGTTGGAAATTAACTATTTAATGGATGGCGGACTTGGTTATGATGCGCCAGGTTTAGCTCACGGCCAAAGGTCTTTGATCAGAGAAAGGATTTGGATTCAGGTTTAAATTATTTACTGTATATTGTATAAATAGGATTGTTTTGCGCCTCAAGTGGAGACATCAAAAGGAGTTAATTGAATCTGAAGTGTGTGGAATAAGTTTCAACCAATTCTACATTTTCAGTCCGTAGCAGCAAATGAGGGCATCCATTTTAAGCATCCTTTAAATCTTAAAAGTTCCACTGGCAGAAACAGAAATAAACACATATTCCATACTTCTTTAACCTGAATATATTTTCTAACTTGCAACATCTTTTCAACAAAGTGTTCTATAGCATTGTCAAGCATTACTTGGTTTAGAAAGTACCTCATGAATTTATCTACATAAATGTTTACCTAAAAGCCTTTTCTTTTTGGAGCGCTCCCGCGGAGGCTGACCTATTCTGCTCAAACTGTTGTTATTATAGACAATCATCCCCTGTGAGCTTTAGGGATAGTTCTTCTTTTTGGTATATTGCTTCTGATAGTGATAAGAACTGTGCATACAAAAATAAAGTGTACATATTTTTGTTTGAGAATTTAGGCAGGCGGCAAGACCTTTAACAATCCAACATGTTTTAAAATAATTGTCATTGTCAATAGGAATAATAGTTAGTTTCTATTCTTTGAATTAGAATGTATAATTTTCTGAACATTTAGACTTTCGGGAAAATGCTCAAATTGAAACCAAAGTAACAGCTGTTGATTGTTATGCAACGGGAAAAAGACTGCAGTACCGTTGCTTGAGCACCGGGGGCAGACAGTGTAAAACGCATGGGGATGAATGGGGCTAAACGCTATCAAATTAGAATCTCTCTCTTTCAGCTTTACAAGGGGTATTTGCTGCTGCTCTGCAAGTAACACAATCTAGGGGTTATTGTTCCTGCACCATTATTTGCTGAAGCACTTTCGATGGATGTGAGAGCGGTTCCACTAGCACTGAAGCTACGTGACATGTCGAGCCACCGGCAGCACTGGTATCCCCTCAAACCTCTTTACACAATATACACATCCCCCCTTAAAGGGATCAGAGGGGTTGGACAGCAGCTCTAAGGGATCTTATCCAGGAGTCTGCAACAATCTGGACAGGTTCCCATCCTCATGCATATCATGATTATGCATGAGGAAATTACCAAAATCTGAAGAATGTATTTTTCACCTAAATGGTTCAAGATGGTTTAACATTTAGGTTCAATACCTAGTGTAACATGTTCAGCCCCAAGGTGTGTCCTCTTTTCAGAACGTCTTTAATAGTATTGCTGCACCCTGTCTCTGGCTTTCCAAACCTGGATAAGGTAGCTGGCTGTTATTTTAAATCCAGTCAGACGGTGAATAATCCATCTCAGAATGGCAGAAACTACCATCGGATCTGCATTAGCTCAGTATGTCCCTACCACTCCTTTCCTTCCTTTTTCCATTTACCCCTCGCTCCTCTTTCTTTCTGTTGCTGACTGTCTCTATCTCTGTCTTTCTTTCTCTCTCGCTCTCTCTCTCTCTGCTCTCTCAACTCTAGATCTGTTTCACTAGCTTAAGGGTGACCACCAGCATACCAATATAGGTCACTATTAATTCCAATGAAGGAAATGTACTATGAAAAAGGCTGATGGGTGCAGTGTGCAACTGTGTATGAACATATGCCTCACACGCACACACAAACACACACACACACACACACCCACACACACACACACACACACACACACACACACACACACACACACACACACACACACACACACACACACACACACTGTGGGCATGCGTCTTGGCGTGAAGGTCTGTCTTACTGGTGCATGTAACAGCACATGACATGTCTGCAACTCAGTGCAGCTGTCTGGCTGCACTGATGCACAGGGGATGGCCCTGTGATATTGAATCATCGGTAATGGAGTGTTGCAACACACTGAAGAACAGGGATCTTAAATGGAGTTTACAATGGCTTGCACTATGTCCTGGTAACAGTTCCTGGGTTACATTAAACTGATTTATCCAGCACTTGTCTGGGCATAGTTAATGCTTGTCGAAGGGGTCTTTGTACCCAACATAAGTTTCCAGGAACACATCTAAACTCTTTAGACACTTTTATACTACTTAAAGTGGTAGGATTGACCCCCTCTAAGAGGGCAGGAAACAGAATATAAACAAAACTCCATAACGTTCAAAGTTGCGCTGGACATTTTAACTAGCTCATAGCTTTACCTAAACTGGACAATTGGACAATGTCATCAATAAAATTGTATCCTATAACTGATATATTTTACAAGTAAAGATGCCGGCCAGACCTTAGCCCTGACCGGAAGGGGGCAGTCTCATCTTACCACCGACACGCCCAAAACCCTTAAAGCCCCTTCAGGCGGGGATTTTCATTAATAGTTTTAATGAAACCATTATTCATTCAGCATTAATTACAGATATGATCAGACCAATTTAAGCTATGACCTAGTTCAAATGTTAGCATTGCAACTTCAACTGTTATTTTCAGTAAGCAATTAACTAATTAGGTGTTCACAGTCTATCTGTGGGTACCTGTTATTAAGTTATTCCATCTGTTCAACAAAGAAATGCTACTTTTATTAAAAGTGTGCAAATGGTGCTCTTTTACTTGGCATTGCTGTGCCATTATCTGTTGAAATAGCAACAAAGGAATGGAATAGGAAAGGCTTGATTTCCATGCAGAAATAAGCAATGCTCTTCCGGTGGGCTAGCCTGCCAGATGTTGGGGCGGAGGGGAGAGAGGTGGTTAGAAGGGAAAGCATTTCGACAGATTTGACTACACACTTCCACAGAGTATTGCACCAGCAACAGGCAACATGGTGCACTGGAGAAATGAAAAGATAAGCCTGAGCATAATCCTACGTATTTATTGTTATTACCAATATCCCCCGATGGAATGACCTACAGAGATATTTTTTCTTCTTCTGCTCTTTTTTTTATTGGACTGTCTGGCGAAAAGGATATAGATGTTTGCCAGTGAGCGCCTGAGATCTCTGTTGTTGTTGTTGTTGTTGTTGTTGTTGTTGTTGTTGTTGTTGTTGTTGTTGTTGTTGTTGTTGTTGTTGTTGTTGTTGTTGGGAAATGCATTAAAACAAAGTCACAGAGCTTTCTAGTCACAAAGTGATCCTGTTGCTTTGGTCTGCAGAACAAGGAGAATATGAGAATAGGATGTGACATTTCTTCTTCAGTAGTAAATATTTCTTCATACAACTAACACTATAAACAACAGTGGGCAAACACACTATTTTGTAAATAGCAAAAGAGACTTAATGGTGCTGAGTGAGCAGTTATTTTTGTGAAATTTATAAGGAATTTCGTAGACCTCCGTTATCTATTAATGAGGGAAATGCGTCGTACGAATATCTGTTTCGACAGCATGTGCCTCTGTATGAGACAATTGTGATTTTACATCGCTACCAACCGTGACAGGTTAGTGGAATCTATCTTGGCTGTCATTAACAGGTGAGTGAATGCAACAACTATTTTGGTTGTTTAGTTTTGCTTTCTTCAACTCTTTTCCTCTCTCTCTCTCTCTCTCTCTCTCTCTCTCTCTCTCTCTCTCTCTCTCTCTCTCTCGCTCTCGCTTGCTTTAGACTTCTGCAGCTCCCAAAGACAGCTCAGTCGGTGCTGGGAGTCACATCACACAAGTTCTAAAACATCACACAAGACCTAAAACATCACTTAAGTTATAAAAGTGTCCGTTGCTGTTTTGATGAGACCCACATACAAAATAAATTATGAGAAGGCGAAGTGAGCCTTCATTGATGTTGACATTGCGTTCCCCATAGCAGTCTTTCAAACATTTTTCCATTCCATTCATCTTAACTCATGCATAGATATCTCAAACATATCATCAAGCATTTGGTATCGATAGCGTTTTAGGTATTGACGTATTAACTCAGTTTACTGGCGAGCACTTGGCATTACCGTGTTTCAGGGGTTATCCAGTTTGAAGCGGTCCTGCGTCTTGCTTGGAGACCCAGCTCCCGGTCTTCTGTCTAAACGCCCTGACTTCCTCATTTGCTCACAATCGTCTCCTTTCACCAGTAGAAGCGCATCAACAAATGCAATTAAGGAGCAGATAAGCCTTCTCGTCGCTGTCACCGCCCTCCCCCTTTTCCCACCTCTCTGTTTAAGCTTGAATTACACCATGGGCCGGGGCAGCCATGCAGACAGGCCCGGGCCCCGATCCGCCTCCCCCAGGATCAATAAGGGGACAGGCTCCAACACGCCCATCTCAGATGTGTGATAACGGCCTGGGGAAGGAAGCCAAGAGACTGAGATGGCAAGAACGACAAAAATGGGGTCCAAAGATTTCTTTGTCCTGGAAACAATCTCTGAGCCGTTCAGTGAGAAAGGGGGGAGGGATGGGGGGGGGGCAATCACGTTAATCTGGATCGGTGTAGCATGCCGAAGGACGATTAGGCATTGCATCGTTTCCTCGTAGAGACAAAAAACAATGACAAAGGATTATGGTTGAACTCATCCAGGGAGAGCGAAACATCCTACCTCTAGTGACGGAAGGAACACCGCATTCACAAGGGTTTCCAGTCCGATGTTTGCCCAAGAAACTTCCTTCAATTGATACCAGGCACCACTGTTCCTCCAGCGGAACACACCAGACCGACATGATGAACCAAACTACATTTCCCAGAGAGATTTGCAGCTTCGGCATAATTTGTATTTGTTTTTTATTTTGGGTCGTCGGGGACAGGGAAATAAAATAAAGAAAGTGGGAGTGTGAAAAAAAGAGAGAGGGGGGAAAGATAAAGTGGCAGAAGAAAAAAAAAAAGATGCAAGAGGTACAGAGCAGTCATTATATGGTTAGAGAGGAGGGAAAAGAAGAATCAAAAAAAGGATTGGCAAGGAATGCGGATGAACCTGGTAGTCGGCCGAGTAAGATGGATGAGAGGAGGGAGGTGAGAGTGAGAGAGAGAGGGAGAGAAACAACACAGAGAGACAAAGAGAGAGGGAGAGAGCGGCTTGATTTAGAGACCACGGAGAGTGATATAGAGTTGGGGAAGACGTAAAGGGAGCAGGCTAAAGAGCCGCGGACAGGTATAGTAGTGAAGAGTTGTCATCTTCAAGGGTGTCTAGGCCCCGACACTGTGAAACACTCTGCTCACACTCGCTACTGTCACCACAACGCCTCTCCTGCCCCCAACACACGCTATTGGGGCACGGACATGCCCTGCTGCTGCTGCTGCTGCTGTTACTGCTGCTGCTGCTGCTGGAGGCTCCACTACTCTCTGCGATATTTGACCCGCAGGCTCGCAGGGGTTTGGGTTATTTTAGTACGGTGCATTGTTTGAGGGGATGAGGATGGGGAGAGCGGAAGAGGGGCAGCGTGTGTGTGTGTGTGTGTGTGTGTGTGTGTGGGGGGGGTGGTATGATGGATGGGAGGAGGGAGAGAGGGAGGGAGGAAGGGGGAATGGAAGGGATTGGAGAAGAACTATGGTTAGTTGGTTGGATGGATGGATGAAATGGTGGATGGAAAGATGGATGGATGGATGGATGAATTGACAGAGAGAGGGAGGGATGGTTTGGTGAATGGGTGGAGATCATTTATCCCAACACGTAAACCCACATAGTTCACCAGAGGACACCGGATCTTAGCATTTAAAGATGCCTGAAACTCATATGCATTATGCACAGTGTATATATATAAACATATTCTGAGCTTCTCAGTTTAATTGGAACCAGGAACAGTCCACTTCCTGTGTTGTGACTAGAATGGGCATTCATGGGCTTTGACAGCCTTTCTCGTTGTTCATTCGCCCTTTTTAACTTGAAGAATATCTGAAAACATAATGGCTCTGCGGCACTTCATCGAGATTTCAAAAATACATCTTTACTCTGTAATCACAGATTTGGGTTTGGGTCGCCAATTTTCCCCACTCAGGCTTCTGCGTCGCTTAAGCAACAAGTCAGCTCCCAGCCACATGGAATGCCGTTGTCAGCGGTTCGAGAAGGCTGATGAGCTCATCATTGGTTGATAATTGAATCCCTTTAATAAGGTAAACGGTATTCCAGATCTCATCACTATACTATATCGACTCGGTTGTTGTAATATAATACATTTAGAGAGCGTAAAATCGATCCTTTGAGACTTTGAACTGCTTGTTCATTTCAACGTATTTTTGTTGAAAATGAATACCTCAACTGCAGCTCGCAGGACTGGACAGCTTCTAACCATTTTTGGGACGATTCTATAGATTCTCCTTGAGGAAAACATGATGGCAAGATTTAGAGAAATGGGGTGCCTTCCATGCAGTAGAAACAGACACACACACAGACACACGCGCGCACGTGCAAACGCACACGCACACACGCACACGCAAGGGCACGCACTCACGTCTAAGCCCAGCACCCCAAGTTTTCAATAACAGACAACACATTCTTTTCCCAAAGACTTTATTAAAAAAGACCACTTAGAGTCTTTTAGATATTTTTCAAATCAAAACCTTCCTCAGATTCACAAGCACAAATTAACATAGCCCACTTAAATCAAAGCCCTTCCTCGTCACGATACAAGTGTCAGACTGCTCACATCTGTGTGTGTGTGTGTGTGTGTGCCCTTGCGTGTGCGTGTGTGCGTGTGCGCTTGCGCGTGGGCGCGTGTGTCTGTGTGTGTGTCTGTTTCTACTGCATTTCTACTGTGTGTGTGTGTGTGTGTGCGTGAAGTGTCACTAGCAGTAATTCTGAAGCTGAATTAGCCATGTTTCATGTCTGCGGGCGAACAAGCCTTATGTGAACCAACAGCTCACTTCAGTGGCCCGTGTCGACATGAGGGTCCAACATGGCCGCGTGTCGGCGGGGGACGGCCCCCGGCCCTGTACCCTGAAGCCATCGTCCTCTGAGACAACGCGCTCACGGCCGCTGTCGGCTCTAATTAAGTTATAGGCGTGCGGCGGGCGAGCGAGGAGGAGAGACATCGTCAGAGCTGGGGGAAAAGGTCAATGAGCCGTCTGAAAAGACACACACTCAACTCACTTGTACTAATTGAGAGAGAGAGAGAGAGAGAGAGAGAGAGAGAGAGAGAGAGAGAGAGAGAGAGAGAGATACCCTTTTGTGTGTGTTTGTGCCTGTTGTACACAATGCATATTGTATGTATGTATGTATGTGTGGGTGGTTATATCTGACAGATTGTAATGAAAGATAGATGTTTAATTGTATTGTTTTTCGGGACATTTTTATATAATTGTCAATTTTTGCCATTTTGCCAGACCTACTTTACCAAAAGCCTCTGAAAGCATACATTAAAGCCACCGTAGATAACATTTAAGAGCAGTACTTTGAGTGTCGTTGGTTAGAAATGGCACCGGGCCATCCATCAGAAATGAGTTAAGCAGGGCACATTTTTAAGGGTGTTTATTCTCAATGTCTTTCATCTCTTCCCTCCTCCCAAACATTTACTATAGCACCTTTGAAGGAGCTAGCGAGCGAAAATTAGCACTTTTTCTCCCTGAAACATTCATTGCCTCAGCGACTCCTCCATGTTCATCCATGAGTTCAAAACTGCCACTTAACATATAGGCCCACGCTCAACCCCTCCACCGCCCAGGGGGCGTCATGTTCAAGGGCCTTTTCACTATCTGACCCTGAGAAAAATTCCCTGCCACGCCAATCCTTTTATCTAGACGGAGTCAATGCCGTCGACCTCTAATCAGACCGGTAACCGGGGAGGGGGGTGGCAGAAGTCCTCCAATCAGCTCCACCTGTGAGTCACACATTACCAGTCCTAGCGCTGCACCAGACAGGCTCTTGAGAGGAGGGGTGGAGGGAGAGTGGATGAGCTCTGGCTGCAGAGGCCCATGTTCAGGAGCCCATGCTGACCAAAGGGAGCTCATTAGGATGCTTTTTCCCCCCTGACGGCTCCCAAGGTTTTTGTTTCATTTGTTTGTGCTTGCTTTTGCTCCGACACTGAATTGTACTTCAACTTCACTTTGAATGTGATAATTTAACTGTGTCTTTGCTCATGTTTAGTCTGTATATGTTAGGTATCTACAGCTATAACCCAAACTTGAAACAAAAAAAACGCCCTTCTGGAAAGTGTGTTTGTGACTACTTTAATTAGCAAACTTCAAATGACATTCTTTACCAGACATATGCTGCTTGTCTGGTCTTCAATCTGTTTCGTATGTTGATGATGGTATGAGTGAATTAATTTGCAGTAAATAGTCCATTCAACTTTTTTTCCCAGACATTAAATGTTCATTTATCTTTTACCTTGTATGTATGTTATATTTGTGTGGGAACAGTCTCCGTGTTCATCTTCTTATCTGATTCCTTATCATTGTCGCTGCAATAACACCAAAATCATATACAATTACAGCCAATATTGCTGGAGTTCTGTCCCCTACAGCATGTCTCACTATGCATAGCTTACACTGCTACTGCAATGAAACAGGTTGTCTATTGCTGTTTTCTATGAAGGTTCAGCTGGCTGCTGACTTTAATAAGCTTATGGCGAGAAGAGAATGGAATTTGCAGCAATTCTCCAAAACACCCACACATTCCTATATTTAAAGAAAATAAACGCAAACTGAATCCTGAACAGGAGCTGCCCCAGAGGTGGTCACTTCCACATACTCACGTTTCGTCATCTTTGCGTTCTGCGTTTAGATATATATATATACTAGGTTACAGTATGGACGTAGAGGAATTAATTCCTCCATCTCAGCGAAGAGGGTCTATAATGTAACTAACTGTCAGCCTCTCTCTGAAGACCATTGAGATGTCCTGTTGTGTGTGTGTGTGTGTTCGTGCGTGTGTTTGTGCGTGCTTGTATGTGTGTGTGGAAAACAAAATGTGATTGAGTCAATCATGGGTGTGGTAACCCGAGGGTAATGATGCACGCACACTTGGAGCTCAGTTAGGGTACTTTACTGGAAAACATATCACCGTACAACAGCCCAGCATGGACCATGCATTCCTTAGACGGTGCAACACTAAAACCGGCCGGTAGAGTACACGGGTAAAGGCACAAAGGTTCCGGGGTGCAATATATAAATGAATGCAACATTAATTCAATCTATAACACTTTTCCCCCTTTAAGTAAACACTTAGAATACGGTTAAACAAATAAACTGACTTTGCATGTATGTACCCTTGTAACCAATACATAAATACTATTGCACTTAAACCAACTCCAATTCACATTTCACAACAAGCCATCAACAACATCCGGTATTGCACAACATTTTTCTTTAATACAACAGGCAACAACGACCGATATGGCATAACACTCTTTTTCTTTTAGTTTAACAGTTCAGTCTCTCTGGAGGTTTGTGTTGCCTCTCTGACCTTCTTAGTGAAACATTAGAGTCCACAGCCTGGGCAACAGACGGTGCTCCACTGGGAGGAAGTTGGGCAGGGGCAGGTGAGGCAGTCTGCTCAGACAATTCCTCAGGAGGCAGCAACCGTCCATCAATGCACACCGGTGCCACACAGTCCGTAGAGCCGCTCACACTGTCCTTGTGAGCAACACTCCGAGACCCCTCCCCCTCTGCATCAGTGCGGGCCCGCACGTGATCCTGGTGCCGGCGAACCTGCCTGCCATCCAACAGGTCCACCACAAAAGAAACTGGACCAGACTGGCGGTGAATAACTCCTGGCAGCCATGGTGAGCCAGCGGCAAAGTTCTTCACATACACACAGTCCCCCTGCTGCAACAGCCTCTCCCTGGCATGTTGGTCCCGTCTCACCTTCTGGTTCTCCTGTGACCGGGCAACTTTTGCCCCCACATCCGGGCGAAGGAGGTCCAGATGAGATTTGGGCTTCCTCCCCAGCAACATCTCTGCTGGAGGCAAGCCAGTGGTTGTGTGTGGAGTAATCCGATACTGGAACAAGAAACGTGCAAGCTTAGTCTCCAGCGTGTTCCCCGACATTTTCCTCAGTCCATCCTTCAGCGTCTCCACAGCACGCTCTGCTAAGCCGTTGGAAGCAGGGTGGTATGGCGCAGACCGTATATGTCGGATTCCATTCTTCTCCACAAACTCTTTGAAAACCTCACTGGTGAAAGTGGGCCCGTTGTCACTGACCACTGTATCCGGTAGCCCGTGGGTGGCAAAGATGCTTCTGAGCGTGTCAGTGGTAACAGGGGCTGGGACATTTGACATGATGTGTGCCTCCATCCACTTTGAATGAGCGTCCACCAACACAAGGAACATGCGACCCATAAACGGACCAGCAAAATCCAGGTGGAGCCTAGACCAGGGACGGACCGGCCACTCCCATGGGTGGAGAGGCGCCGGTGCGGGCATCTTCTGGTTACTTTGACACTGTGAACATGCTTTGACCTTTTCTTCCAACGCACCGTCCATCCCTGGCCACCACACAAACGACCTGGCGAGGCTCTTCATCCTTGACACCCCAGGGTGGGCTTCATGCAGCACTTCCATTACCTGAGCACGACCCGCAGGTGGAATAATCACCCTGGAGCCCCAGAGGATACAGCCATCCAGCACACTGAGCTCCAGCTGACGCTGGACATAGGGCTTGAGCTCCTCCCGCTCAACTGTTACCGGCCAGCCCTGCAGTAGCCACTGCTTTACTTGTGACAGTGCCGGGTCTCTTTCAGTCCACTGTTTGATCTGCTTTGCGGACACCGGAGAGTCAGACAGCCTGTCTAACAAAAACACAGTCTCTGGAAGGAGGTTAGCTTGGCTCGGTGACTCTGGGAGGGGAAGACGGCTGAATGCGTCTGCATTTGCATTTTCACTTCCTGCTTTATACACAATGTGATACTGGTACGCTGACAAAGTTAATGCCCAGCGCTGCACTCTTGCTGACGCCATGGGTGAAATACCTTTAGTCTCACCAAACAGGCCCAGCAGAGGCTTGTGGTCTGTGAAAATGGTAAATGGGCGACCATAAAGGTACTGGTGGAACCGTTTCACAGCAAAAACTACAGCTAGCCCCTCCTTCTCTAGCTGAGAGTAACCCCGTTCTGCTGATGTGAGAGTACGAGACACGTACCCAATAGGCTTCTCACCTCCGTCGTCCATACGATGCGAAAGGACCGCCCCCACGCCGTAGGGTGATGCATCACAGGACAAAACAACTTCCTTGTCTGGGTCAAAGTGCACGAGCAGCGTTGCAGAGTGCAATAGTCCTTTTACCTGCTGGAACGCTGTCTCCTGATCCTGCTGCCAACTCCAGGAACAGTCTTTGTGCAGAAGCTGATAGAGTGGAGCAAGCACAGTGGACAGTTCAGGCAAGAACTTCCCATAATAGTTCACTAAGCCCAAGAACGACCTGAGTTCTGCCACATTCTTTGGGCTAGGAGCCTCCTTTATCGCCCTCACCTTCTCCGTCATGGGGGAAAGCCCCTGAGCTGAAATCCTATGACCCAGGTAGGTGACACTCGGAGCCTGGAAAACGCATTTACTGCGCTTTAACCGCAGCCCGGCCTCCTTCATTCTCTGCAGCACCTGGTCGAGGTTTTGCAGATGCTCCCCTTCGGTCTTACCCGTCACCAAGATGTCGTCTAGGTAGACAGCAACATGGGGAATGTTCTGCAGGAGGTTGTCCATGGTGCGCTGAAAAATGGCTGGGCTGGACGCGACGCCGAACACCAAGCGATTGTACTTGAACAGACCCTTGTGGGTGTTGATGGTCACGTATTGTTTAGAGTCCTCGTCCAGCAGCAGTTGTTGGTACGCGTGACTCATGTCCAGTTTTGTAAACGTTTGTCCTCCTGCCAGTGTGGCGAACAAATCCTCCACTCGTGGCAGGGGATAAGGGTCCAGTTGTGAGGCTTGGTTGATTGTCATCTTGTAATCACCACATAGCCGCACCCCACCATCTTCTTTCAGCACAGGCACAATTGGGGCTGCCCAGTCAGAGAACTCCACCGGTTCAATGACACCTGACCGCTGCAGCCTGTCCAGCTCCGCTTCCACCTTAGCCTTCATAGCGTATGGCACTGTGCGTGGTTTACAAAAACGTGGCTTTGCGTTGGGGTCCACGGTCAACTTCACTGTTGTGCCCCGGAGGGTGCCAAGCTCATCCTTAAAAACGTCTGCATACTTTGATAGGATGTCTCCAACCACCCTCATGTGCATGATCTCCCCCCAATTGAGGCGGATTCTCTGTAGGAGGTCCCGCCCAAGCAGACTAGGTCCCTCCCCGTCTACCACTATCAGCTCCCCTTTAGCTGACTGGCCTTCGTACATAACGTCTACTTCTATAGCTCCAAGTAGAGGAATGCACTCACCAGTGTATTGTCTCAGTTTAATATTAGTCTTTCTTAAAGCGGGCGCCTTTCCAGAGCCCCACAACCTGCAGTAGGTGGTATGACTTATCACTGAAACTGAGGCACCCGTGTCCACCTCCATGGTCATCTCTTTTCCATTTATTTGCAGCGTTGTGCAGATTGGGGCTGCCCGGGGTTTACAGAGGTCCATACTGAACATGTTGAGTGAACACTGCTCCTCAGGTCCTTCGCTTTGCAAATGATGCGTTTTCATTTGGGGTTTTGACTCTTCCCACTCCTTTTTCCATTGCTTTTTAGCACCTCTGCACTTCTTGGCTATGTGCCCCTTTTTCTGGCAGTTATGGCAAACAGCATCTTTAAAACCACAGTCATTAGCGAGATGCGCTCCCCCACACCGGTAACACTCTAATGACTTCATCGGCTTGCCTCTCCCTCCCTTAAACAGACGGTGAACGGTGCTCTGTGGCACACTGGCATTAGCTGCTTGAATGTCTTTTGAGTTGTTAGCTGCCGTTTCCATCGCATGAGCGATCTCCAACGCCTTCTTGAAAGGTAGTGTAACTTCACCCAGCAATCGGCGTTGAATGCTGTCATTATTGATACCACAGACCAACCTGTCCCGTAACATGTCGTCAAGCCCCGGTCCAAACTCGCAATATTCCGACAGTTGTCTCAGCTCCGCCACGAATGCAGCAACTCAAACTCCCTCTTTGCGTGAATGGGTGTGGAACTTGAAGCGCTGAACAATCACTAACGGTTTGGGGTTGTGATGCTCCTGCACCAGGGTCACCAATTCCTTGAATGACAAGTCACCTGGCTTCCGTGGGGTTGCTAAGTTGCGTATCAACTTGTACGTCTTGGCACCGCACACACTGAGGAGAATCGATCTCTGCCTTTCCTCCTCCTCAATGCTATTCGCCAGGAAAAAGTGCTCCAGTCTCTCGACATATTCAATCCAGTCACCATCCAGCTCGACGAACTCACTGAGCGTGCCGACCGTAGCCGCAGCCATGCTACAAGCTAAAACTACACGGAACTTCTTCTCCGACCCTAACCACACGACACTCCGTCATATATGTTTTAATCCTCGTCGCCAAAAGTGTGGTAACCCGAGGGTAATGATGCACGCACACTTGGAGCTCAGTTAGGGTACTTTACTGGAAAACATATCACCGTACAACAGCCCAGCATGGACCATGCATTCCTTAGACGGTGCAACACTAAAACCGGCCGGTAGAGTACACGGGTAAAGGCACAAAGGTTCCGGGGTGCAATATATAAATGAATGCAACATTAATTCAATCTATAACAATGGGCATTCTGTCTGGGCCCTCTCTCGAGACTGGAGCGTCTGAGGGGGATGTTGAGTTGACACATAGTGTCATACGCCCTCGGTAAGCTTAAGAGGAAGCAGAGATTGAGTCTGAAGGACTCAGCGCGAGAGACGCTACGACGGGGAACATTGCAGGGACATAAGGTATTACAGCTGCTTCAAGGCGGCTAACAAGTAGCTAAATCCCCCGGAATAAGGGGGTCGTTGCATCGATTTATAATGGGCTGCAATCCCAGCATGCCTTGCTCTGTCAATGCAGGAGGATATAAATCTGATATCCATGCAGAGATCCTTTGATCACCAAGGCCATTGATTGCATTTAGTGAGGTTTTGTTTAATACATATTCAAATGGGTGGCATATGAAATAGGAATGGTTAACTATCATAGAAGTGGCGGTATTTGAATAGGGCTTGATAGATTGCATTAAAGCCTGAGTGTTAAGCCGCGGTCCGTGGGTTGTGTAAAGATGCAGGGGATGTTATTGATTGTGTCGTTATCTGGTTTAATGTCAATCTGTATTTCCTATTTTTTTTATTATTATTGACTATCACACTAAACAAATAACACAATGTTTCATTAAGCAAAAAAAAACGTGCCTCAGAATGTCGTTGGGGATATTTATCGGATTGTTCTTTCTGATATTGTCTCTTCTCACATTGCATTGTGGGAGTCGATGTCCAGGATTAGCAATAATCCCAGGTACTTGGTGAGTGTATTAATTTATGGAGAGCCATGAAAACTACATCCTTGCTGACAAACCTGTTTTAATATATCCAGACCCACACACTCTTAAACATTCACACGCACACACACAAACATACATGCATACACACAGGTAATCTTTCAAACCATCTTAACTCAGTATCTACGGGTAACGTGAAGATAGGAATTACACACTAGATTCCCATACACAAACCGACACGCACACACACACACACACACACACACACACACACACACACACACACACACACACACACACACACACACACACACACACACGCTTGACGAGCTGCATAAACAGAGTGGGTCACAGGAGTTCAGTGCGGACCTCTCCTGCTCTCATGTTTTTAAGATGAGGTGATGACCTCAACCTTAACCTTGTCTTTTATTTCCTGCACCGCCGCGACTCTCTGGACTTTATTAGAGTGATTGCCGCAGATAATGAAACAATATTAATTTACAGTCTCTCTTGTGAATATAACACACTTTGCATTTCCCATAAAAAGCAGAGCCGCCGCCGTCACATTTAATCATTCACAGCCCCAGCCCGAGACTTTTGCAGACTGCTCGTCATCCGCGAGCTGATGACAAAAAGGGTTGGTTAAAACGACTCCCAGATAATACCCCCCGCATTTAGCGATGGAGAATTTAGTACGAGAAGTCAAGGGCCTTCACCAGATCATAAATGCCAGTGGGCCATTCTGCATGCAGACCTTCCTGGATTATGAATAATTTAGAGCTCATTTCAGACCATCCGTGGCTCAGGATGAGAGACTAACTGGCTGATGTGGACCAGAAGTTAATCTGTTGTTTAGACGACTGAAACACCAAAATAAAGGAATATATACCTGTGGAAAACAAAATTAACGAATACAGATTGAGTTTAGTATCTGAAGAAACGAGCTGTACACAAACCATTGGCCACGATTTGCTCCTTGCAGTGTCCTCTGATTGGTTCTCTAACGAGGTGGTCGAGGGTCTGGTGAACGGGAGGGTTCTGCCAGGACTACCGTTGACTAAACCATTTCCTCCATTCCACCAGACACATGAGCTGCGCCCCCTCTGAAAGACTAGCGCTTCTATTGTGATCCACGCACACACACACACACACACACACACACACACACACACACACACACACACACACACACACACACAAACACACACACACACAGCCGTCGGGGCGATGACACCGTTTTCTTCTGTACTCCGGGTGTGTGTCAACGTCATGAATATCCCACTGGAGCAGCCGGCAATAAACAAGTCCCCAAAACAACAACAACAACGTGTGTGTGCCACAAACGCACCGCGTCGTGCTGCCCACTCTGCCGTGCGCTTGCTTGCTCACGGGCCGCTGATGAGACGGACACGGAGCAGAGTGTGTGCGACAAGGGTTAAGACGATATGCTGACACACGTGTGTGTGTGTGTGTGTGTGTGTGTGTGTGTGTGTGCGTGTCTACGCTTGACAAATGCAAGCAGCCATGCTTGAAATATCACAGTCTTTTTTTTTGTTTTGTTGTGTTTTCTCATTTCAATATTAATGGGGTGGGGCTGGGATTCACGAGAAAACAAGCCCCCGTCTCGCTCCGACTTATTAAGAAGGACGACAGAGGCGAGCGCTTCATAAGTAATGAGCCGCACAGCCATCCGTGGTGGGGATGCTGTTCTCTGTGCTCGGCGTTCAACGTGAACAATAACACGTGCATTCTTTATAACGCCGAATACGTCTTCTAAAAGGGGACCGCCACCGGCCCCGGGCTCAGACGGAGCAGACTCCCAGCGTCCCCCTCTGCTACGAGGATCTCAGTCCCTTCTGCTTCATAACTCATGTGAGCTTGATCCTATACGCTCCCTTTGCTGATCGGGAGGTGGAGGAGCTCCATCAGATTGGCACCACCACTACCGGGCGGCTCCACCACCAAGGGTGAGGAGTCTGAAGGAGGAGGAGCCTCCCCTGGGATCCACAATGGAAGAGCACAGCCTCTCGTCCTGGTCCTTTGAGCCGGCCTGTGAGCTCCGTACGTGGAGCACAGCCGTGCGGAGGGCTTGGGGAGGGCTGGGGGAGGGATGGGGAGGGGGGGTGGAGGGCTGAGGGGGGGAAGAGGAGGTCGGATGGGAGAGTAGCGGAGTGGTGTGGAGGTCCCATTGGGAAGAAAAATAACTTTTTCTGATGCATTTTTCACGAAGCCATTAGGGTCCCCTTTCTTCTTCTGTGCTGGGAGACACAGAACCGCGCTGTGGATGGGGGATTGAGGACATGCAGGTCATGTGACTTATAGGCCAAGTACTGTTTGTTGCCCCCTCTATGGTGGTTATGTAATGTAGCACAGCATTGATGATCAAGTTGTATATCGGCTGTATGTATGATTCAAGAGTTGTTATTTGGGTGTAAGTTGTTAGAAAAGGCAAGGCCATCTATCCATTGTCAGCTGTTAGTGAGTGAAATGCGCTGTGGGAATATCTGGTTTGAGTCGGCTGTGCCTGCCTCTGTATGAGACCATTTAGATTCAAGAACGCTCCCAGCTGATTTCTGACCAATCAGGGAGCCTCTTCTTTGATTGGCTCGGGGAATCCATTTGTCTGTCAATCACAGCTGCGTGAAATGCCGACCCTTAAGAAAGGGAAACTTTTTGGGAGTTTTTTAGTTTTCAAAGCCTACTCTCTTCTTCTCTTTCTTTACCACGCTCAAGTCTTACGTACAGTAGCATTAATGGTTGAATAGAATTGATCTTTTTAAAAATATATTTTAAGAATTAATATATATTTTTATTTTTAATTCATATAGAGCTTCTTTATGAATAATTACTCTTTATAAAAAAAGTTGGTGGATAATGACACAAGATTTAGTGATGATATCAGCCCCATTATACACCATTTGCCTTATAAAACTAAAATACAGAAATTCATCTAGAAAATGCTGAAGGATGCTATCAAGACAAGACAACATGCATAAATGGATTAACCTTAATGGATTGTAAACCTTCTAAAGAGCCACGATTGCCACAATTTATTCATGAATGTGATTAATAATGGAGTTCCATTACATGTGTTCTGTGTTAATCATAATACATGTGTTCACAACGTTATCCCAGGGAACGACATACTGAAGGGAATATGAACGGCGGTAGTCTGTGATAGTGTGTTAGCACCGTGTGCGCCGTGTCAGGTTGTGGGCGTGTGGTTGTACTCACAGAATGTGTAGCATAGCACAATTGTTTTGTCTATGTGTGTTTGTGTGTATGTGGGTGTGTGTGTGGGTGTGGGTGTGTGTGTGTGTGTGTGCATCCATTGCTTGACAAACCTGTTGGGAAGAAGCCAATGTGTATTAACTGCACACAACTATCAACCACACAATTTGTATCCGAGTTAAGTCAGCCTCCATCCATTAAGTCGATATCTAAGATCGGTATGCCTAGCCACTGAGACCAAGTCACAAGCCGTGAAGCCGTGTATTACCGGTCCGCGGGACTTAGCTCTTGTCTGCCTCTCCTTTTTGGCAACCTAACCACATCAGACACTGTAGCTAACACTTACATACAGTGATGGACATTAGCATTGCACTGTAGCTGTCACCGCATGATGTTTATCCCCCCCCCAACTTACTGAAAGCTAAAAGCTGAATGTAGCACCTTTTTCTTTTTAGATAGTCTTTATTCGGTGTTGGTGGGGTGAGGAACTCAACATCTAAATAATCGATGGGATAAATGTGTGAAAAGTGTGAAAGTCACCCGAAAATGTAAAGATAGTTGGCTTTCCAAATGTATTTTAGTGCAGCTTGATTTTTAGTCATGTGTAGTGTTTTAGTGTGAAGGTTGACGGGTAGAGCTGTGTGAGAGAGAGAGTAAGAGAGAGAGAGAGAGAGAGAAAGAGAGAGAGAGAGAGAGAGAGAGAGAGAGAGAGAGAGAGAGAGAGAGAGAGAGAGAGAGAGAGAGAGGGTGTGCTCCCTCTTTGTTATAAGGTTGACATCTCAGGTAACCCACTTTTGCTTGGGCGTGTTTACTCTTTGATTATCGTCGGAGCAGAGGGAGAGCCCTCCTCCCCCACCAGCCGGGACCAGGGCTGACAGGCTGTCACAACACAGACGGAGTCGACGCATGTACCACCTGGGCGTTGCCTAGGCGACCCACCACATACACACACACACATACACGCAGACACGAACGCTAAGCATCAGGGTATCACACACACACGCACACACACACACACACACACACACACACAAACACAAGCATATATATGCAGACACGTACGTTCAATTCTATGTATCACACACGCACGCACATACACACACACATATATATGCAGACTCGTATACTTAGCATCAAGGTATTGCACACGCATACACACGCATATACAGTATACACAAACACCTCCACAGACATATAAACATTCCATCCCACATGCATACAATTAAACACACCCAACACATATACACATACATATTGTGGCAACCCGTTTCCCCGATTGTCAGATACCCGGTACGAATTACACAGAAAGCAGGGGTTAAAGCCGCATTCAGCGTTTATTTCCGCAGCATAAATAGTCTGTCTACTCGTGCTAGGGTCTCCGTGAGCCTCCAGCTCGCCGGCGTGGTGCGGAATCCCTCCGTGGCACTTCCTCGTGGTGCGGACTCTCTCCGTGGCACTCCCTCGTGGTGCGGGCTCTCTCCGTGGCCCTTCCTCGTGGTGCGGACTCTCTCCGTGGCACTCCCTCGTGGTGCGGACTCTCTCCGTGGCACTTCCTCGTGGTGCGGACTCTCTCCGTGGCACTTCCTCGTGGTGCGGACTCTCTCCGTGGCACTTCCTCGTTCGCCCGGTCTGGTGCGCCTTTTAAACCCGGCTTCGGGTCCTTTCCCTTCCTCCGGCCAGGTGTCCCTGATTGCGCTGATTGGGGGGGGAGAGACGTGGTGCTCTCTGTCGCCGGCTGGGGGTTGGCGACGGTAAACCAAGTCTACTGAGTGTCCTCGGACCCGCCCGGTCCGAGGTCCGGCGGCGGGATGCCACACTCCTCCACCGCTTGCTCAGGCCCCTGGTCGTCAGTGAGCCCGCTCAGGCAGGCATCCCGGCGTGACAGGGCGTCGGCGTTCCTGGCTCCGGCCATCCACTTCAGGGGGCCGTGGTTGGTGACCAGGATGACCTCCCTCCCTAGGAGATAGTACCTGACGCTCTGGAGGGCTGGGAACCACCGCGTCACTCGAGCGTTGGCGTCCCTGGCTCCGGCCATTCACTTCAGGGGGGCGTGGTTGGTGACCAGGATGACCTCCCTCCCTAGAAGATAATACCTGGTGTTTCGGGGGCCCCGGAACCACCGCGTCACTCGTGCGCCGGTGTCCCCGGCTCCGGCCATCCGCCCCAGGGGGGCGCGGCCGGCAACCAGGACGACCTCCCTCCGCCCTCCACCGGCTCCGGGCCCGATCGGCCCACCCGCGGCCCAACGCGATCTGCCGCAGCGGCCCAGCGGTCGACGCACCCCTGGGGCCGGGGTCCCCGGCCACCTCCATCAGGTCGTCGTCGTCGCCATCGCCGTGGCCCGTGGGTCCAGAGGGGACCAGGCAGTCGTCGGCGCTCCCGTCGGGATCCGGAGGCCCCACAGGTCCATCTGTCCCACGGAGGCCGTCCCCATCCACGTCCAGCGTGACGGCGTCCCCGCTGGGGATCGACACGGACAGGCGATCGTCCTCCGCCCCTCCAGCGGAGTCCCTTGCTCCGACCGACGTCCCCGCCGCCTCCGTCTCCGCCCCGGTGCCGACGCCGGCCCCTGGCTCGGCCCCGAGCCCCGGCTCCAAGTCGGCCCCGAGCAGCGCCACGGCCCCCGGCTCCCGCGAGGCCCCTGTCGCGGGCCCGGCGTCGATGTCGGCCCCCGGATCGGCCTCGAGCTCTGGCTCCGAGTCGGCCTCGAGCAGCGCCACGGCCTCTGGTTCCGGTGAGGCCGCGGGCTCAGCCTCCTCTGTTCGCCCTCCAGGGGGCGACGGAGGCCTGGTGGCCCCGTAGGCCTGTTGAGCTCCCCTCACCCCTCTGCGGGGTGGTTCTCTCCGGCTCCGGAGTTCACGCGCCGGGTCCTGTAGCCGGTGGAAGATCGGGCAGTCCTTCCCGATTAGCAGCGGCACCGGTAGGTGGGGTACGATCCCTGCCCGCGTCGTGAATACCCCGTGCGGGGTCCGGATGACGACGTGGCA
Organism: Pollachius pollachius; assembly: GCF_949987615.1. Taxonomy (NCBI): domain Eukaryota; kingdom Metazoa; phylum Chordata; class Actinopteri; order Gadiformes; family Gadidae; genus Pollachius; species Pollachius pollachius. The sequence goes on along the minus strand of NC_136937.1, from coordinate 16,022,328 downwards.
GGTCTCGAACGTCCGGGCGTCCCCGTGCATGCAGGTCACTTCTATGGGTGCGCCCTCCTTCCCGCCCGCCAAGTCGGGGCGGAGGAGAGTGACCACGCTGCCGGTATCCACGAGGGCCTGCGTGTCCTGGGTCATTACCCGCGCCGGTATGGTCGGGCTTCCCGTTTTCCCCTGCGCCCAGCAGGTCGCTCGCATGCATGGCTGCGTCTGCTGCCGGCGTGGCTCGTCTCGCGGCCCCTCCTCCCACGGCCTCGTCTCCCGCGGCCTCGTCTCCCGCGGCCTCGTCTCCCGCGGCCTCGTCTCGGGCCGCGTCGTCTCTGGCGGCGTCGTCTCCGGCTGCATCGGGGCGGCGGTCGCGGCGGCGAGTTCGGTGAGCCGTAGTACGGCCTCGTAGAGGAGGGCCAGACTCTCCCTGGTCTCCCACTGCTGCTGCTGGGCGGGCGTCGCCGCGGTCCCATCCGGGTTCTGCATGCCGGCTGCAGGGGGTTCCCTCACAAACCCGGCCCGTAGCGCGGTCGAGTTGCCCGCATCCTCCACCATATGTGCCAACCCGTTTCCCCGATATTCCCCGTTTGTCAGATACCCGGTACGAATTACACAGAAAGCAGGGGTTAAAGCCGCATTCGGCGTTTATTTCCGCAGCATAAATAGTCTGTCTACTCGTGCTAGGGTCTCCGTGAGCCTCCAGCTCGCCGGCGTGGTGCGGAATCCCTCCGTGGCACTTCCTCGTGGTGCGGACTCTCTCCGTGGCACTCCCTCGTGGTGCGGACTCTCTCCGTGGCCCTTCCTCGTGGTGCGGGCTCTCTCCGTGGCCCTTCCTCGTGGTGCGGACTCTCTCCGTGGCACTCCCTCGTGGTGCGGACTCTCTCCGTGGCCCTTCCTCGTGGTGCGGGCTCTCTCCGTGGCCCTTCCTCGTGGTGCGGACTCTCTCCGTGGCACTCCCTCGTGGTGCGGACTCTCTCCGTGGCACTTCCTCGTGGTGCGGACTCTCTCCGTGGCACTTCCTCGTGGTGCGGACTCTCTCCGTGGCACTTCCTCGTGGTGCGGACTCTCTCCGTGGCACTTCCTCGTTCGCCCGGTCTGGTGCGCCTTTTAAACCCGGCTTCGGGTCCTTTCCCTTCCTCCGGCCAGGTGTCCCTGATTGCGCTGATTGGGGGGGGAGAGACGTGGTGCTCTCTGTCGCCGGCTGGGGGTTGGCGACGGTAAACCAAGTCTACTGAGTGTCCTCGGACCCGCCCGGTCCGAGGTCCGGCGGCGGGATGCCACAATATAAGCAGACACATTAACATCCAAACACACATACATAGAAGTAAACAAACACACACACAAATACTTAAGCACACACACTCAGTAGTTTTGTTTATAAACAGGTTGATTTTGAAGACGTGTGATGAAATCCGCGCCAATCCTTCGATAATAAAATAATAAATGTGTCATCATCGTGAAAAGTTAAATCTTGATGGTTTTAGCAGTTTGCTGATGACCTAGAAAGGTGTTTAGGATCACAATAATTGGGCTTGTCCATCGCAACATTACAACGTAACAACGCAAAGTCAGTGACAGGAAATGTTATTTTGGTAAATGATCATGAAATGATTTGTCATTACGGGAGGCATTGTAGTAGGGCTCTACGGTATGGACTAAGATGTATATCACGGTATGATTTGAGGCATAGATGTTAACGGTATTATTTCACGGTATGTTAATTTTATCTTCTAATTTAGATTTAAATGCTTTTGAAGGGGAAAAATACTGGTTTGGCAGCTAAACTACATTAAAAAAAATGCAAAATCTTTTCTCTAGTTACTTCCATCTCTGAAAAACACTAATGTTTAGTAGTATGGAATTCTTTCTCCACTTGCTGGTAACGCGTACCTGGGATCGAGTGATTTGGGCATCTCTGTAAAGCCCTTTGTTTCGACATTTTGAAAGGGAACCATGTCCTTGCACAGGTAAACAGTGAGAGCGTTTGTTATCTCGTTCCACCGCTGGCTTATTTGGTCGTAAGGACTGGCTTTGGAAAATGCCTGCAGAATTGATGTCTGTGGAAGAGATGCAGGGACAGCATCACGCTACCAGCGTCTGTCTTGTATGGTGTGGAATAAGAGCTCGTGAAGGGACTATTGCGCAAGCACGCAGGCACAATAGCGTTCTGCCTGAGAATGCAGTATCGCTGTCAAATCTGTCCCTGGGAAAATTAACGTTGCACCAAATTGAAAAAGGAACTACGTTTCGTTACCATATTTTCGGTAGTTGCGTGTAACCTTACTTTTTTCATGAAAAAGTAGTTACGTTACTGTATTAACGTGTTACTTACTTTGTAACGCGTTAAACACAACACTGTCTACTGGTCACACTGGTCTCACGGTAACGGTAAAATTCATACCGTAGCGCAAATTCACACCAGTGTACTTTCTATACCGTTTATACCGTACACCCCTACATTCTAGTATTTGAAACTGCCACAGTGGTTCTCATACGTGGCAAAAACAATGTTTTCCTTAACCTGGTTGATGTTGATGGAGGTTTTAACGACAGCTCTCTTGGGGCCTCTCAAAGCGGTGCATGACCTCCATCAAAAATTCTCATGATGCATTCTGATGTACGACCCCTTTAGAGATGGTGTTTTGGTTGGCTACTCACAGCTTGGGCCGGATCAGCAGTGGAACCCTCCTCCGCTCTGTCCCGCCTCCCTCTGTCCACAGTCACATGATCAGAACCCAGTGTTTACTGTCGCTATATTCAATGCAACGTCTTTCTGTCACTGGCTTTTAATTGGGCGGATGAGATAACGTTGGACTTTCCAAAAATGTAGGAATGTTCTAAAATAGGCAGCAGGTATACTATCGCACTAATCGCTCCAGCAAGGCAATTCAGTAACTCTAAACTTTACTTCCCAGCAATGTAAATCAACCAAAAATACATTTCATTCCGGACCAAGTTTACAAAAAAGAAAGGAGAATATCTCTCCTTTTTTAAAAACTATCTAGCGCTACAATAAGCCGCCGTAATGAAGTTATGGATCCCCCATTTCAACACTTTCAACGGCCAAGCGGCGGTTTATCTCCACAGCCAGAGCCCCTCTGGCTGCTCCTTCTAACCAGCGGGGACGTAAAGCCCCCCCACCGACCAGGAATCTCTCTTCTAAATCCCTGAGCAGAGTGACGGCTGCCGTTCCTCAGCCCCCACATTGCTCCAGTCCGGTTTATATCACCTCCTTCCACCTCCTCTCCTTTAATATAGCCGCGGGTCCCCAGAACCCCGCCCCCCGAGGCGTCCACCGCCCTGCCAGTCGCTGGTCGACCTACATCCACTCCCCCTCCTTCATCTGCAGCCAACATCAACTACATTCAAGAAAACACACCCCATGTTCATGTGTGTGATGGTGGTGATGGTGGTGGGGCTGGGAGGAGTTATATATAAAGTCGGAGGAGTTATATATAAAGTCCTACAAATGATGCCTACAGATGAAAGACCAGAGGGTCGCATCAATCACACAGACACACACTCACAAACACACACACTGACATGTCTGTCTGTGCTGGCCATGCTCTCAGCTCTTCTCTGAGTTGTGTGTGTTCTTCGATGTGTGGGCGTGCGGCCTGGATGAGGTTGTGTTTGGAAGGAGAATGAACTAAGAAGTTTGTTGCCTTTTCTACAGTTCCTTTGATGGCCCTCACAGAGGCGCCCTAGGGGGGCACTGGGAAATGGCGGGAGATGAGCTGGGGGCGTTGGTAACCAACTGGTATTTCAGTACTGTAGTAGCAAGCAACTGTTATTTCATAACACACACCTCTATGGAACTGGGAGAACTCGCTGGACATAATGCCTTGGCCACGATCAGGAGCGCATAGTGTTCATAATTGTGTTGTATCCTGTTAACCAGCATAGAATCCAGTGTTAAATCTCAGCTCACAGTAGGGATGCGCTAAAGTGCAGTTTAAGTGCGTGTATGAGTGCGTGTGTGTGTGTATCGGGATGGTATTTAGATAAGGGAAAATTTCCTTCTCAAACTGGTGATAAGCCGGTTGTCTCCATGCTTGGTGGAATATAAATACTTACTTCTCTCCTCAAGCCGTAAGATATTTTAATAATAAAGAATAGTCCTCCCAAAGTATTTTTTTAAATCGCTCTTGGATAAGTCTTCATGGTTCACATTTTTTGGTTGATCTAAACAGATGATCCCGCGGTGCCTTCCTCACTATCTCCAACACCTACCCTTCATCTGCTCTCTCCACACACACAAAAAAATCTCTCCCTCTGCCATCACACACACACCAACACACACACACACACACACACTCACACACACACACACACACACTCGCACACACACTCACACATACACACACACACACTCACACACACCCCCACACACATATATACACACACACACACACACACACACACACACACACACACACACACACACATTTCATCACACTCCTACTTCACAAACAGAGGCAGTGGAGGGGAGGGTACTGTTTTTTTCCCCCTGTTTACGAAATGTCAATGTGTTGCTGAATAACAAATAAGTATGCTGCTGCTTCTTAGTTAACAAAACAGAAAATTCATTAGTCGATTCTGGAGGTTGTATGTTATGTGTAAGCAGCTGCCTCCTGCCTGGTTAATACCCAGGGCTTATCATCCCCTGTTGTCTTTGAGGGGCGGGGGGGTAGGACTTGGTAAAACCTTGACAAAAATGATAAATGCGATTAACTTCCATAATATTTTGATTGAGTTTATTCATTGCGATTAACAGATTATCGATACAGTTTGCCAACCTGGCAACCACGTTGCGTTGCCTGGTGTAATTTAACAAGCGGTAGTGATTCCTCTAACCCGAACCCCGCACATGGAAGGTTCTAGCACTGCTTGTGATTGGTTAGGGCGCTTATTGCTGAGTTGTGACCGTTGTTGATTCGTTTTGAATGTAATGGCCGTGCAATATCATTTATTTAGTTATTCATGCATTTTGTCACAAAAGAAAATTGCAATGCATTGATTGTAACTTTACTGATTAGATAATTGCAGAAGCGATCAGATAAAAATGCAATTAACTGTTCAACCCTAAAGCCTTGCCACTGCTACAGCTGGTGGTGGTGAAGGATGTGGTGGAGAGCGGGGGGTGGAGGGGTTGATGGTGTTGCTCAGTTGTGGTATTAGTGGCTCTTAATGCGATTTGTAATAGGATATGGAAAGAACTTGTCGGCTGAGCAAAAGTAGATGGAGTTAGAGGTTGCGAATGTCATGGGAGATTCCAGGCCTTCTGATCATTATCCCATAATCGATCGGTCCCTCGAAATGAAGCGATGATCTTGAAAATGAGCTGTACTCTCAAAATGCTTGTGATGCGGCTTCTCATCGCTGCTTGTTGAAGGAATCATCAGTGCAGCGGCCCGTTTTATGATTGGCCGGTCTCTAAACGTTTAACCTCTCTCTCTCTCTCCCTCTCCCCCCCCCCCCCCCCCCCCCTCCCTGTCCTTATGTATTTAAGCGTACCTACTGACGTTGTGTATGAGATGCATGGAAGCTGACTGAACAATATTCCCAGATCGACTGTGCGGTGCGTCAGAGATCAGTGATCTGCTAGATTGCTGTTTTGTATCTATGCTGAATTATTGAAATTGCAGTCGCTGCTTTCCGGGCGTTGTCAAGTAAAACTACTACTTGCTTTGAAATGAGCTACTGTGGCTTTTTTTTTTAAATGATTTTATTAAAAACTATGGCTCTATTTACTAAGCACCTGCGGATATTTTTCACGGGTAATTAATATTTGCTGCACCTGCTTCAAGGTTCTTCCTGCAAAGCCATAAAAGCACTGTTTGTACAACCTGTTTGTGTGTGGGTGTGTGTGTGTATGTGTGGGGGGGGGATATGTATACCTGTGTGTGTGTGTCTGAATATGTGTATGAGGTTGTCTGTGGTTGCGTGTGTGAACACACCTCTGTACTGTGCACGGTGTATATACTCTGCAATGTCTGCATGTGTGGTCATGTGCATGTATCGGATAGCGTGTATGGGTGTGTGTGTGTGTGGGTGTGTGTGTGTGTGTGTGTGTGTGTGTGTGTGTGTGTGTGTGTGTGTGTGTGTGCGTCCCTGATAGAGTGTGTGTGTGTCTCTGATAGAGCTATCACTCAGCCCTATTGCAGTGACATCTTGTTTTCCACCAGACCGGCAGGATGTATCTGGGTCTCCCTTGTGTTATTGCTGGGTTGACCCAGTGGTCGTAGATCACCGTGGAAACCAGGGAGTGAACGGAACACCACTGGTTGCTGAGATGACCAGGAAGGAACCGGAGGGGGCGGGGTCAGGTGTACCGAAGAAAGAACGAAGAATCCGATAAAACATGTAAATGAGCTGGATCGCTCTCAGAGTTTGATTTGAAAATAAAAATAATCTAATCTAATGAGTAGAAATATGTCATTAATAATATGACATTGTCAATAATTATATAAGATGTACCTTTTCAAAGCTGTCAGTCCCCAAACAATTAGAAACACACTGAAGCAAACTCTATAATGACAACGTTAAATACTCAAATAATATGTCTTAATACGTGGTTCCCGGGGTCTGTTTCCAACGAACCCCCATACATGCAGACAAGCACACACCTACACATGCACACACACACACACACACACACACACACACACACACACACACACACACACACACACACACACACAGAGGAAAATCTCTTGAACACACACACACACACACACACATACACACATGAGTAAGCACTCCCCATAAGGATAGACACTGACAGGCCCTCACAGACACAGACAGACACTCACGCACAAACACATAAACATGCATGCATGCACACACACTCATATACACACACACACACACACACACACAAAGACACACACACACAGATTTTATCTCCTCCCCTCAATCTAGAATATCCTTCAGGGGCGGGAGAAGGATTAGATCGATCCAGAGGGAGAGAGAGAGAGAGAGAGGGATGGACAGGGTAGGAAGCAGAAGAGAGGAGTAAAGTGGAGGGGGCGCGGCAGGGGGTAGAGAGATGGAAAGAGGGGGGGGGGGTGGATGGGAGTGAGCTCTGTAATCCTTGTGGGGAAGGATAGAGATACAGCTACCTGGCCTTCTGAAGGCTTCACACTAACCATGGACAGGTTTCCCCTGTTATCCTCAGGGATTTAAATACAGTGTAATCACCTCCACACCTCCACGGGATCCAATCACGTGTCAGGAATACCAATCAGAAGACACAAGCACACGCTGGGAGATGGCAGAGTGGCTCTCTTGTTGGGTTGGAGTTGCAATATGAGACTGTTTACCCCACTCGCAGAAAAATTATCATTACAGTAACTTACCTCCTCTGGATGGGAAATAACTGCTTCTTATTTTCTACGTGCCAAACATGGAGTTTTTTGTCATTATGGTGTGTTTGTGTGCTTTTGTGTGTGTTTGTGTCAGCAGTAGCTTTGTGAAGTTTGTATTGTATGGATTCTTTCGGCTGTCTTTGAGTCATTTCTGGGATTTATTCTTGATGTGAGTTGATGTGATCTGTGCCCATTTAATAAAAATAATTTAATACAAATGTGTGTAAATGCTAAATATTTGAGAATAAAATGTCCGCTTAAACACATATTATTATTTATTTATGAATGTATTCATATATTGTATATATGTATCCATTTTTCATTTGAAGGTGAATAATGAGCCGGGAAAATCAAACAAACAAAACTTACACAGGCTTAAACAACTGTAATGTCCAGGTAAAGGCACTGTGACCTTGTGTATAGATGTATGTAGTGACCGTGTGCCTGTGTGTGTGTCCCAGGGTCCAGGGGCGAGGCCCTCCAGTCCGGGACCCTCCCCCGCTTCCTGCAGGAGCCCGACGACGCCTACATCATCAAGAGCAACCCCATCAAGCTGCGCTGCCGGGCCCAGCCCGCGCTGCAGATCTTCTTCAAGTGCAACGGGGAATGGGTCCATCAGAGCCAGCACCTGGCCCAGGAGCACACCGACCTGGGCACCGGTACGGAGCACACCAAACACGCATGCACCGCACACAAGCATGCACTCAGTCACACACTAATGAACTCCCTCACTCACACACTTATTGACTCACTCACTTATGAAATCACTCGTAAACTCACTCACTTGCTCACTCACTAACTCAATCGCTCCATCACTTGCTCATACACTCACTCAGTAACACGCTCATAAACTCACTCACTCACACTGGACAACCCCCCTCCCCCACACACACACACACACACACTGGATTCAATGTACCGCAGTGTTGGAAGAAAAAAACACTAGGCATGTACAGAGACACACACGCACACACATACACCCGTACGCACGAATGCAGTCATGCACGTTCAAGCGAGCACACAGTCATCATAGACACAACCTCCAACTACAACTCAATCCTACACATATACACAAATCTAGTATGTGCGTACACACACACACACACACACACACACACCCCACCCCCCCCCCCCCCCCCCACACACACACACACACACACATATAACCTCTAGCTTCAATCTTGCTTGTCAAAATTGCTCTCAGTTTAGAACAGGGTGAGAAGGTCTGAAGATGGAGCTCAGATCCTCGGTGGGCAGGTATTACAGCTTAAAGGATGGATTCTGCAAAAGGAGCCTTTTGAGTACGCCTCAGGCTACACCCATCTGCCGGCTTCCTCCACCCTTAAAGTATATATCTGCCTGGCTGTGTTAGCTCATATGTCACGCTCATACGGCGGTAATAGGAGCACAGTAGCCCCCCAGCCATAAAAGGCTTTCATTGTTTGTTTGTTCGATACTGCGTCTTTGAGCGCTCCGGGAGATGATGACGGCTAGCTGGCTGGTGTGTGATGCAACACGGGTTTGATCCCACCTTCATGTGGCTCCACGTTCGCGCTGAAAGAATTGAACAGGATCGACCCGATCTTGATCAAGATTGGATTTCAAGTGAGAAGAGAGATCATCATGACAACCATGGAGTTAAATGTGTCGACTTGACGACCAGGAGAACGACGGGTAAAATCACACATTTGCCGTTAAATTGGTGGAAAGAATCCAAACTTTCCCTCTGGTTTGTGATAAATGCATCAAGCCTGTATTGGATAGAATTGCATAATATATACATGAAAGGTTTCACGACAAAAACGCATGGCCTCAAAATACCGTTCCTAATTGTGAATGTGACCGCCGTGAACAAAGGCCCTGATGGCTATCTCCTGTTAGCGGCCGAGACCCGGTCGCTACGTCTTCACTGGCCCGGTCTTTTATAGACCCGGCTCCCATCTGTCTCCTTATCACCAGTCACCATCGCTCTCGCTCGCTATCGCCTTCTGTCTCTCTCTTTCTCACTCTCGCCATCACTCTCTCTTGCCCTCTCTCTCTCTCTCTCCCTCTCTATCGCTCTCTCTTGCCGTCTCTCACCCTCCTCTGGAACAGATGGGGCAGATAGGGGGTGAAATGAGAGATAGACGGGGAGAGAGAGAGAGTGAGAGAGAGAGAGAGAAAGAGAGAGAGAGAGCGAGAGCGAGAGAGAGAGAGAGAGAGAGAGAGAGAGAGTAGAGGAGGAGAGTAAATAGATAGATGAGGGCGTGTCCACCTAGATCTGTGCTGGATAGTTCAGTCTACCAGCCTACCCAGTGGACTGAAGTAAACGTTGCTCATCTAACCAGCACAGATCTAGGTAGACACCCCCACTAGTGATGTCATATGGGGCAGATTTTTGAAACGGCTTGTAAGGCTTATCACACTCATATAATATGTCTCCTTTAAGGGGCAAATTTTCCGATAAAGACTGGCGACGTTTTATACATTATCCCGCTTTTTACACGGCTACTTGACAAAACTAAAAAATAACTTCACACGGTGTGTATTTGTACAATTTATTTGTTACCATCATTCGTAGTGTATTTATACAATTTAGTTGTTACCATCATTGATCAGCAAATCAGCAAAGAAATAGTCCGCCAAAGAGGTTGATGTCGCTTAGCAACCGAGTACGCTGGGGTTGATAAGTTACCGGACTACTTTCGGAGTGATGCGAAAGACAGCAAAAAAATTCCACTTTACTTGTCAGCGGTAAATTATACTTAGCAACGGTGAATTATCATATATAATTCACCGCCAGAAGTTGTGAAGGGCCCATGCAAGTGAACGGAGCATTCCACGGCATTGAGAAGACCCTTGTAATAAACATATAATGCCCTATATAGTGTAATGTCCCAACATATATATGAATATAACTTGAGTGTGGTCTTGCTATTGTTATTCCACAACATGCTTTCTCAACTTGGGTCATACTGTTGTTATAAGGGTCAAACCGCTCCCATAGTTGAGTCGTATTGTGAATAGAGTTATGCTATGACCCTATGAATGTTATTGTTTTGTCATATTGTGAATTAAGTTATGATAAGTAAGGACATTATGAAGTAATTTAGTTGAGTCATATAGTGAATAAAGTTATAAGTTATGACATTATGGAGTAATATATTTGAGTCATATTGTGAGTAAAATTTTGTTGAGTTATGAAATCATTGATTTAAATTGTTGAGTCATATTTTCAATAATGTTATGTATATGTTATATGTAATGTTATGAAAAGTTAGGACGTTATAGAGTTATATTATGGGGTTATTGAGGCACA